>NC_048226.1:76915924-76950320 GCF_002007445.2 Ailuropoda melanoleuca
TTAAAATGTAACTATAGCTTTTGCTCAATAATCCAAATAATCTGTAGGAAATGCATCTGTTTAGTTTTGGACATTAATTGTACTTAGTAAAGCCAATGTGTCACTTACTTCACATTATTTTTTTATAAACAAGAAAAAGTAAACACTTTATATTTCAATGCAAATTAAAGACAAATGCAAATTTGCATTTCAATGCAAATCAAATTAGATATCATTTTCCCCTGACCTGAACCTTTTTAATGCAGCCTAAATAAAATCAGTTTAAGGATATATTACCTTGTGAAGTATATTTATATTGTTTATGGTGATCATGCTTGATGGTTTTCATATAGTGATAGAAAGACGGTGTGTAAAACAAATGAGATTAAAAGTCATAATTTGCAGGCACCTGGGTGGCTCAGTGACTTAAAGGCTGATTCCTGATTTCAGCTCAGGTCATGATCTTAGGATTGTGGGATCAAGCCCTGAGTCAGGCTTGGGCTCAGTGCAGAGTCTGCTTGAGATTCTTTCTCTCTCTCCTTCTGTTCCTCCCCCCACTCATGTTTTAAATAAATAAATTAATTAATTAATTAAAACTTTTTAAAAAAGTCAATTTGCACTTCTGCATTCAAGCACTAATTTCAATACATATACCAATGTTAATTTTCATTATTAAATATGTCAATCCCTGTGAATCTCAATTTCCACCCTTATGGAATAATATTACTAATTGTAGTTAAAATTTTAAATATGTATTTTGTGGCAAATACAGAGCACATAAATATGCATCCATTAACAATGTGAGATAAATAGTTCTGATATTTTCATTTATTAAAATGAAATGAGATCCAGGGTGCCTTGGTGGCTCAGTTGGTTAAGCATCTACCTTCAGTTCAGGTCACGATCCCAAGGTCCTGGGATCAAGCCCTGTATCAGGCTCCTGCTCAGCAAGGAGCCTGCTACTCCCACTCCTCTGCTTGCTGCTCTGCCTACTTTTGCTTGCTCTCTCTCTGTCAAATAAATAAATAAATAAAATATTTTTAAAAAATAAAATAAAGTGAAACGGGATCTAGCCCTATATATGTTAGTAATTTGTCTAAGTCACAAAGCTCATGGTAGGGCCAGGATATGCGCCCAGGAATTCTATTTACAGACTTTAGAAACTTAACAAATGGAGTGTCCTACCTGTGGTAGATTTGTTACACTAATAGGTCCAGGTATTCACTCCTCCTTACAATTATAGTCTTTTGGTAAGTGAGGTATAATTTTCTACACCTCAATTTGGCCATGTGATCTGTTTCCGCCAATGTACACTTGAGAAGGGCAAACGACATGTAGAGCTTTGAAAAGTGATTATATATTGAGGATTATGCTTTGCCATCTTCTAGAGAAGTCATGTCCCCATCTAACCTGTTGTCTCAAGAGAAAGATGATAGACATGGGCACAGCTCAGTTCCCCATTGTCCCAGGCAACTAGATGAGCTGAACTCCACCAAGATCAACTAAATGTCACCCTTCTGATACATGAATTATAATTACAAAATATTGCTGCACTGCTGTTTTGCTATTACTCTGAGTTTGGAAATAGTTTGTCAAAAATCAATAGCTACATGATACATTTCCTTTCTAATTATAAAATGAGAATAATAAATAAGAATAATAATACCTATATCCTAGTTTTTTGGAAGGTCCTAAAGTTTGGAAATACTTATATGTGGAAAAAGGTATTCACAAATATTCACTATTTTTACTTATCTGTCTTACATAATTTTCTAAAATGGTTCCCACTGTGGTTTCAGAGGGCAAAATAAAATGTTGTTTGTACCCTTCTCCCCCATTTCACATGAACATAGCTCGGCTCCTCAGACATTTGGGGGTATCCTTAAAACCTAAGAGCCAGATAATTGACAATTTTCCTGAAATCTTCACCCACTATAAGCATCCAATCAATCACTATCTTTATTCTATCTTCTAATCTTCTTCTTTAAGTCTCTTCCTCTCCACTCCCACTTGCACTGACATTGCAAACTTTCATCATGTCTTGCTAGGAATCATATACAGCTCTCAGACTTATATGACAGGCTACCAGGAAATTGGTTCCTCTATGCTAATCCCTCTCTCATTCCTCCTCAACACTTCCACAAGAGTGATCTTTATGGCACAAAGAAATGGACATCTGACAAAGATATTTTCAGTGACTGTGAACATATAGGATAAATTTTCAATTTCTTTTTATCACATAAAAACACTTGTGTCTTTCTTTTTTTATTCAATTCCTAAGAATTCTCCACATGGCACAACAGCCCTCCCATCCCTAACAACAACAAAAAACCCAAATAAGCAAAAGCTCACAAGGTTCTGGGAAAAAAAATATCTTAATTATTATATGTCTCAGCATATGCTGTACTGACTTTGTATATACCAGTACTCATGTACCTTCCTGAAATTATTTTGTCTTTCTTGGCCTTCAGGAAAACAATTCTTTTTAATTCTCTTGTCAAGTGATTAATTATTAAGGCATCTTTCCTGACTACCCTTCTTTAGTTCAGGATACTCAGCAAATATCCTTTCTTATGATTATTTTTTATCTCCTCTAGAACATAAGTTTCTTAAGATAATGACCATACACGTTGTTTTTATCTCAGTATATACTACTTGCTCCTAATTGATGATTCACAACTACTGATTAATACATTAACTGATTATATGATTCACAGGAAATATTTTCATAGTCTTTTATCAACTTTTTTCCTTTTGTGAATAAAAGAAATAAGCCCCCATTGCTATGCCTTTGATAAATATAAAATGATTTAAATTATACTATTTGCTTATTTTTTAAAGATTTATTTATTTATGAGAGAGAGAGAGAGGGCGAGAATGAGTGAGCAGGAGGAGAGACAGAGGAAGAGAGAGAATTTCAAGTGGGCTCTCCACTGATCGCAGAGCCTGACATGGAGCTCAAGCCCAGGACCCTGGGGTGATGACTTGAGCCAAAATCAAGAGTCGGATGCTTAACTGACTGAGCCACCCAGGTGCCCCTAAATTATACTATTTATAGAGTTGTATTAAATATTGGCCTAGGTTAATGTCTCTAAAATGATCTCAAAGACTCATAAAAATCACCTAACAGAAAATTAAAATTGATATTAACTGTTTTGGGAATGTGTAGAAAGTAAAAATTTTAAATACAGTTTTGAGATGGATTTAATTGGCATGCTTGCAATGGGATTATGCATTATAAAATAATAAGCTTCATGTTAATGTTATTTTGGGGAAAAATATTATTCTTTCATGTGTCAGATTGCCTAATGTAGTTCATAAACAACTATTTTCTGAATGCCAATACTTCTTGTAATTTACGGGATTCTTATGGCAAGTAGATTTCTAATCCATGATACAATTTGATTTAGGTAATACGTAAGCTTCTGCTGATGAGTAAAAAATTCAAAGGCATGTACTAATTAATATGCAAGGACTAAGTCACTCTATTACTACCAGAGACTAATTCTATTTATATGCAGATTTGATTCTAATTTTGAAAAATCATAACCTTAGTTTCAGCCAAATAAATTCACATTAGTAAAAATTAAGTAAAAGTATTCATTTTATTTAATAAACTAATTTATCTATTTCACAAATAGATATTGAACACAACCTCTATCCTTGTGAAGATGAGGTGGAATCATCACAAGTAAAATAAAAAGAGAAGTCCTGTCATAGAAGAAACAATAATGTGAAGCAGGGCTGATATTCAAATTAAGCAAGGTAGTAAAGGAGTGGTATAAAATCTAAACAATAAAATATAGTTTACTATTTAGTAAACTATGAAAAATCACCCTAACAGCCAGTACACAGAACTTGCTTTTGGTTGGGGAAATAGTTAAGGACACAAGAGATGGAAGGTGAGGTGGCTACATATTCTTTCCCCATCCTATTCTGGATGAAAACAAACAAATAAAAAGAGGAGTAGAGGAGAAAGGCCTGACACCTTTCAATTTTCTGATTATACAAGAGGTTGCTAAGCTTACAAGAGGGAATTTGAAATATTAGCAATAATGAAAGTAGCCAGTCTCAACATTTCAAATAAGAACAAAGACTTTGTAGCAGGTGCTGATTTTTAAACCTCGTTTCAAAATACAGGAAGAGAAGAGGCTGAGTTGAACAGTTATACTTATTTTCTATCCCACCAAAGTAGGTAAAGCTAAAAAAAATATTAAACTTAAACTTAGGCTTTTTAGCATGGGGAATCTAACTCAATCTGAGGGGTTATATTTCTATCTAGAAAATACAGCATGATTTGAAAAAGAACAAGGTACATAACAACACATCGATAACTGACATAATTAAAGATTAACATACAGAATAATCAGTACGGTGCTCACCAAGATATTCTAATAACTGCTAATTTTATATTCCAATGAATATTCATTCTGTTTAGCTTTTCAAACTAAATATTAAAATACCAATATTAGGGGGAGCCTGGGTGGGTCAGTCGGTTAAGCATCTGCCTTTGGCTCGGGTCGTGATCCCAGGATCCTGTGTTTGAGCCCCACGTCAGGCTCCCTGCTCAGTGGGCAGTCTGTTTCTCCTTCTCCCTCTGCCCCTCCCCCTGTTCATGCTCTCTCTCTCTCACTTAAATAAATAAATTAAATCTTTCAAAAATTAAAAATTAAAAAAATACCAATATTTGTAAAATTAATATAGCAATCTAACAAAACAACATACATAAATTGATATCTCAATATTTTACCATCTAGCAAGATAATGCTAAGTAAATGGGTTAATAACTATTACTGAGTGATTTTAAGTAAAGCATGGTCGTGTCCAAATAATTTATCACTCCATTTTATAAATTAGGAAACTGTGACTGAGAGAAATTAAGAGACTTGTTTAAGTCACACAGATAGTAAGCGGTAGAATATGGTCCACACTGAATCACCATGGAACACATTATCATGTAATTGGAAAATAAAAAGTCAGTTTGTATACAAATAATCTTAAACTATAAAAAGCTGAATGCCATAAACAAAATTGCCATAAAACAAAACCTCTAAAATGTTTATAATACATATAACAGATTTCATTTTTAAGTGCATATGTAGGCAATATTGATAAAAGAAAAAGCCAACAAAAGAAAAACAGAGAAAGTATATGATATTCATAGAATGAATATGCATGCTATTATCTTATATATATATATATATATATATATATATCATGTATGTTTCCCCAAGCTCTTTAATATCAATGTATAAATTAAACAGTAATGAAATTTCAGCTTAAAACCTCTATGTTGAATTTGTCAATAATTTAAAGTAACCAAAATATTCATTTCTGACTCAAGAGCTGTAAGACTTTAAGTATTTTACACTCCTGGTAGAAAAATAAATTATTTCAATGTCACTGGAAAAATAATTTCACATGATATCAAGGACCAAACATTTACATTCAATTTGAAATAGAAATTAGCCTTCTGGAAGGGATCTAAGGAAATAATCAGAGTTTCAGGTAAAATTTTGAGTACAAAGATTCTCATCACAATATGACTTATGTAATAGAAACTGATGAAAATAATGATAACATGAGAATACTCAGTAAATTTTAATATATTCATATACTTCACTATTTTAAATTTAATAAGAGCATGCTTAAATTTCATTTGACCTAACAATGCAGATGACTATATTTGCAGCTTACATGTAGATCATGAGTCATCTGCTTTGAGTGGAACCATGTTTCTTATGGATGATGGATTTAAAGGCAAGCATGTGACCTAAACAAAAGGAAGCCTTCAAGAACAAAATTTATCAGTGGAGTTAGCAGACTGGAAGGAAGAAAAGAATCTGGGTCCTTAGTAGTTGTGTTAAACTGCTAAATTGCTAATCCTGTCATGTTTCAAGTTGACATACTTTTAAACCTTCAGTATGTGAGAAAATAAATTCTCATTAATTTAGTTTGCACTTGAATTTAATGTTTTGTAGACTGAGTGTACCTCTTAATCAAATACCATAATAATAAACAATCTGTGAGAGAGTGAGAGTGCCATCCCCATAACTAGAGAACTGAGGAATGCTGCAAAAATTGTACAGATGAGAGAGGGGGGTGAAGCACTAAAAGACTACCAAATGCAGACAAAGAGACTGCTTGGGGCAATAAATAAAGATCCTAAAAGGCGTATCATTAACAAATTGTCTCTGGAGGTAGAATTGACTGATACTGCAGGTCTATGGAGAAGCCTCGAAGAAAGAGGAATCAAAGTATATTCTGATTGGTTAGAGCTTTCACCCTGGGCACCATGATTATTGGGAAGTCATGTTCCAGTGCCAATATTCAGTTTACAGAGAAATTTTACTATCATTGCGCTCATTTTTGTTTAAATTTGACTTTTAAATATTCTTGGAGGTCTCAGTTAAAGGTCTGATTTTTTTTTAATCCTTCCCAATAAATTTTCTATTTGCTCATATCAGAAGTCTGGGGTCTACTTTAAATCGATATTAATACAGTATGCCTAGTTTGATCATGCACAGTGTCCATTCACATCCACAACAATTTGAAAGTAGCCAGTCGCCTCAAATTATCAGCAGAGACTGTTTTCTTGCATTAAACAATGATGTCATAGGAAATTTCCTTGACCTTTGTCTATGCAGGGCAGGATTTAATTTATAGTATATACTTTCTTTGAGCACATAGGCCTTACTGTTTCAGACATTTATGGAAGGATATTTTTTCACACTGCATGGGTCCAAGGCCTCCTTACCCAGTGTCACATATTGCACACCTTGGCATCCTCTTTAAATCCAACACCCTCAGTCTGCTTGTACTGGTAATGATCATAGGAGAACCAGATGCTTTTCAAAGGTTATGTTTTTCTCTCATGGCAAAGGAGCTACCATACTTACTCTCAAGTTCATCTCTTCATTTTAGAATATAGAGATTTTGACTATTTATCTAGTTATATTTGGTACTCATGCACTTAATATAAATGACAGGAGGATTTCAGGGTGTGCAGTCTGCCATAGAGAGAGAAAATCTTTTAGGAAGAACAGTCCCAATATAATAAATTTTTATTCAATGTTAGTAGAAAAACAATGTACATGATTGTGTGGGCATGTGTGTGTGTGTACATNATGTGTGTACAATTCCATTTAGGTAAAAGTACATACATGCATTTATGTGTGTTACATATGTTTGCATATATATATATATATATATATAAACAATATGCACTTACATGATTGTATGAGCATATATGTAAACACAATTGACATTATGTGTATATTTACAATAAATATAAGTATGTATGTTCGCAAATGTGTATTTGTATATATGTATGTGGACATTTATATTTCATTGGTATACAAATTGTGTTTTGCCATNAGAGGAAGAAGCAGGCTCCCAGCCGAGGAGCCCGATGTGGGACTCGATCCCGGAACCCCGGGATCACGCCCTGAGCCGAAGGCAGTCGCTTTAACGACTGCGCTACCCAGGCGCCCTGTGATGAGATTTTCAATTATTTTATGTTCTTATTTCTCTGTTCAACATCTTGAAAGCATATAAATTTAGTGCTTATTACTTTTGTTAGTGTTCATTTTTTTATACTCGGAAAAAATAGGTTATTTTAAAACAAGGAAATAGACTTTTGCATCTAATCAAATTAGAATTCACCCTTCTGGCCTATCAGTTTCATAAAACTCTTGCTTTTTTATGTTTAGGTCTTAATCCACTCCTATGTAATGAACTGTTTAATGATGTAAGTCATATTTTGTCCCTCCATCTATAATTTGTAAGAAGTAATAAAATGTGAGTATTTAATAATGTTTGACAACAAAGGTCAGACTGACACTCTCATAGCCATTCCAAAAGCACTGACTCCATGCAGAAGACTATGTAAATTGCTCACAGTAGTTCTTATAAGAAAACTTGGAAACTAANTCGAGCCCCACATCAGGCTCCTCTGCTATAAGCCTGCTTCTTCCTCTCCCACTCCCCCTGCTTGTGTTCCCTCTCTAGCTGGCTGTCTCTATCTCTGTTGAATAAATAAATTAAAAAAATCTTTAAAAAAAAAAAAGAAAACTTGGAAACTAGACGTTTCTACAATATACTGACAGAAAATGTATAAACGATGATATGTTTTTTAATAGTAAAACTATTTTTCAGTTAATTTTTCCACATTAAAGTTGCAAGAATTATGACATCTTATCCCAATTCAGGAACAGGGCTTCTAAACAATTGCTGACAAGAATACACAGTCTGTTTGTTTGCTTGTTTGTTTTTTTAAATTTACATTAGTTCTTAAAAGCTGTGATCTGGATCAAACATGTTGTGTGTCTTTGGTGTTAGATATGATCTCTTAGATATGATTTCCAATGTTTGATTTCATTGATTTCAGCTAGTTTCCAAATTTTGCTACTAAGAACCTTACTATCTAATTGTACTCAACTACAATAGGAGACTATAAATTCCCTCAGTTAAAAAATATTCCATTAAGTTTCTAACTAATAAATTAACCATCACAAAGGCAACAGACAAAAGGGAAATTTTAGAGCAAAGGAACACAAACCAAGAAATGTTGAAAATTTAATATCTACTCCTTAATTTGAGTGCCAACTGTTGCTCAATTCTACGTAATTTTTAAAACTCCACTAAATACGAAATCTATGAAACCACTTGAGACACTCATGATTGACTTTTTCCTAAATGTTTTCCCACTGAGACATTTATTATGATTATCTTACTAAAATAGCATTAACAAGCCCAGTTAAATGAATATTGTACGCCTTATGTTCATTCAATCCACCAATGAGAGAACTATCGCACTGAACTATTAACTAGCAATGAAGAAAGAACACTCTTTTAAAAAAAATGGTGCTAAAATAATTGGACACCCATATGCAAAAATATGGTACTACACAGACTTTACTATATGCATCAAAATTAACTCACAATGGACCACACACAGAAATGAAAAACTACAAAATGTCTAGAAAAAAAACATAGAATATTTATGTACTTTGGGTGTGGTGATAAATTTTAGGATATAACACCAAAAGATTCATGAAAGAAAACAATTGATAAGTTAGATTTCATTAAAATTTAATAGTTCTCCTCTTTACTAAGAAACACTGTTAAGAGAATGATAAAACAAGTTATAAATGGAGAGAAAATATTTGCAAAACACTTATTTGATAAAAGACATGTATCCAAAATATAAAAAGCTCTTAAAATTCAATTGTAAGACAACAAACCAATTTAAAAATGCATTAACATGTGGCCAGACATCTCATCAGAAAACATTTACATATGGCAAGCAAACATATAAAAGTATGCTCAACACCATTTGTCACTACAGAAACACAGGTGAAAATGAAAATGAGATACCACTACATAATTGTTACAACAACAAAAATCTAACAAACAGACAATACCAATTGCTGGTGAGGATGAAGAGCAATAGGAACTCTCATTCATGGTATAACCACTTGGGAAGAAAGTTTGGTGTTTTTTTCCATAGCTGAAAATAATCTTACCAAAAGATCCAACAACTGTGTCTTAGGAATTTGGCCAACTTTTGAAACTATATGTTCACTCAAATCTGCACATAAATATTTATGGTTGTTTTATTCATAATCACTCCAAACTGGAAGCAAGCTAGATATCCTTCAATAAGTGAATGCATATATAAACATTGTTATATCCATACAAAGGGGTACTATACAAGGAGAGAAAGGTATGCATTGCCAACTCATACAAAGATACGGGTGAGTCTTAAATGCATATAGGTAGGTTAAAGAAGTCTCTCTGAAAAAGTTACATAAGCAAATTGTATGGAACTCTGGAAAAATAAAACTATAGAAACAGAAAGAGATCAATGATTGTCAGAGTTCTAAGAGGAGAGAGATTAGATAAATACAGCACAAGAAATGTTTTGAGGTCATGAAAGTACTCTGTATGATGCTGCAGTAATTGATAATAACATTATACATTTGTCATTACTAAGAAATTTATAACACCATAGTGAATTACAACAGAAATAGTGAAAACTGATACATGCAAATTAAAATAAATAATTTTTTAGGACTTTGGGAGATCCCAGGATGGAATGCAAAATGATGCAAAATTATATTACTGCATGACAAATGTAGGGGACAACTTCACTCAAGTGTGTGTCTGTGCAGGAGGAGGTAATAATCTAACTAACTTTGAAGATGAGTGGCATATGAAAGAATAAAGGCAAAGGGAAATATCCTAAGTGCCATACTCTCACTAATAAATGTTGTTTCTTAGGGTGATATGAATTGCCAGTTCTGGACCCATACATGTATTTTTAGAGTGAATAATTAAGGCAATGGATAGTGGATGATGGGAGCAAGGTTTCTCATATTTGGAATGTGAGGTTATAGATGAGGTAAGGGAAGAGGCTAGAGTGATTCACATGGTAATGGGTTTGAGATTGAAATATCAGTATGAACTTATGTTTAGCTTAATAAGGATACAATTTCCCTGTTTTTAAATTTATAGATATTTACAAACATATATTTGTATACAAACATATATTTGCTCTGTCAGCTAAGAGGGCCTAGAAACAAGAACACTCAAGAAGCAAAAGGTACCCCTAGTGTTCAGATCTTGGTTCTAAGTACCACATTCCCCTAAAAGCAAGCAGGACACCTTGGAGAAAAGATTGATCTTAGGACAGAGGCAGGATACACATAGAATGAGCCTGGAACCTTTTGTAATGTCAGAAAACAAGAAGTGCTCAAATGAAAACACAATGATGCATCTGTCCAAGTGACACAGGAGCCAAGTGAAAAAGCTCCTGAGGTGCCTGGGTGGCACGGCGGTTAGGCGTCTGCCTTCGGCTCATTGTGTGGTCCTGGTGTTCTGGGATCGAGCCCCACATCAGGCTCCTCCGCTATAAGCCTGCTTCTTCCTCTCCCACTCCCCCTGCTTGTGTTCCCTCTCTCGCTGGCTGTCTCTGTCTCTGTCAAATAAATAAATAAAATCTTTTAAAAAAAAAAAGAAAAAGAAAAGCTCCTAATAATGAAAGCTGGAAAAAAACCACAACTAAACAACAAAAAATCACACGAAAATTAATTATATATGAAAGTTGAAAGAGTTCATGAGGAAAAGTTTTAAAAAGTAATAGCTAAATAAGGTTGAAAATTCTTCATAGTATACCTTCTAAAAAAATTCAAGAACTACTTAGGCCTCTTACATATTTACAAATACTCCATAGTAAATTCATTTATGTTTATAACCCAAGTTTCCTAAAATGTATTTGGTCAAAGAGTATTTTTTACATGAGATCTATTAAATCCCCATATAAATACTGGTCCTCGAAACAAGAGACAGTTTGGAAAATGATGTTATAGAGGATAAAGAGTCCAGTACCATATATATTAAGTTCACCAAGAGTTAAATTACCAGGAAAATATATGTCAAGTTCATGAAAAGTGTCCAATGACCACAGCATAGTGTGTAGAATAACTACAATCAGCAAAAACAAAAACAAAAACCAAAAAACCAAAACAAAAACATACCAAGCATGTAGCCAAAGAACCAAAACCAAATAACCAAATAAAAGTCATTCAACAAAGCAAAACAAAACAAAACAACCCTCAAACAAAACATAAAGTACCTTCAAAGGAACCAAACTCATAATGTATCCAGAATTTTTCTGCCTACTACTAGATGCTAGAAGACAGGAGTTGACCCATATTATTTAAAACCAGTGATCCAGGGTTGTGTGGTGCTCACATGTGGCTTCCATTTCTAAGGCTAAGGAACTGTTCAAATTCTCATTTTCCAGGCATCAGGAGGAATACATCATTTCTTCCCATATCTTTCTGGTCAGGTCCATCTCTTCTCAAACTTATGTCTTCATCTTTTTAAAATGACACATACTAAACCTTGCAGAAAAATTCTTTGGGGGAAATATATATTTTCAATAAATATACACATATTTTCAATACCCTCTATTAAGGGTATATCTGTAGAAGCACAATTGATGTCTGGAAATGTAATTTGTTTATTGCCACATTCTCCATATCATTAAGTTTAGTGCCAGGTAGTACTCCAGTATATATTTTTATTGTTTTCTGTTCAAAAAATAATGTTATCATAATAAGTTAAGTCAGTGTTGAGAGAAAAGAACCATAATAAATAAAATATCACGAATAATCTCTTGAAATGCTTTTTATACTGTGTTTTTATACTCAACAGGCTTAATCACAGTTAAATTAAAACAACAAGAATTGCTTAGTGAGATAAGCAACCACAGTATCGATCATTTTATCTCAATTTTAGTCTTATGGACCTTTTTCGGTCATTTTAATACAATGACTGTGGATCTACATTTTGTCAGACACTGTGTAAAGTATTTAAAGTATATGAGACTGTCCCTTTCTTCAAAGATGCTCTCAGAGGTGATAAACATAATAATTAAAATATTAATATATGGAATAGCATGTTACAAATATGCTCAGATTTTTATAAGGGCAGAGGAAATCACTACAGTGAAACTTTACGATAAAATGCATTCAGGTATAACACAATAATTCTTGCCTTCTGTCCTTTGCAGTAAGCTCACTCAGGCATTTCTTCTGATGACATTATGGCAGAATCTTATGTGGCAGTTTCTATCTTATCAAAACAAGAAGTTCTATCAGTAGTGTCACACTTTGGCCTATGTCATACATGATGAATGGGACATAACAGGTGGAAGCAAGTAGAAGAAGACTTAAATATAACAACTCAAGAAAGGCAGGAAAGATAACTGTGTTTGCATCAAAGCACATGTAGTTTTCCCCGTGCAAAGTGTAGTTTTGGTTAGGGAAAGAATAAGATGTGAAGCTGAATATAGATACAGCCATACTGCAAATGGTTTTGTTGGCTGTAAGGGGTTTGCTTGCCAATAGGAAGTTACTGAAATGTTTTCAACCAAAAAAGAAAAGAAAGAGGTATGATCAGGAAAAGAGGAGGCAGTATATAACATGGAAAGATTGCTAGTAGGGAAATTTCTTCTTGTACTACTATTTTAGTTGTCTAGGTAAATAATGGACTAAAATATCAGTGGAAATGAATAGGAGATTAGGGTATTAAGAGACACTTTGGGAATACAATGAAATATAATGAAAATGATTAGAGCTGGATTAAATGGTGTAAAGGTAAAAGCACCTTATGATGTGGTAGAGAGCAGGACAGAAATAATTTTGTGAAACATGATAATAAAATAAGGCTTTGAGAGAAGTTGAGTTGGAAGACATGTACCAAGTGGGTAGGTATATTATTTAGAACTATAAATCTACCTGTTTGAATCTCCAGGTATAAAATGTGTAGTTGAAACCAAGTTATGAAGTATCGGCTATTGTCCAGGGAAGGAGTTCTTTTGGAAAGTAGAAAAAAATTCAGGAAAAATATTGTTTTTCTACATCGTTTTCCCCTAAAAGTAAGTTCCTATGTATATTTTAATAAGGTGTAGTCATAATAATGAAGNCTTTAAAAAAAAAAAAAGAAAGAAAAAGAAAAAGCTCCTAATAATGAAAGCTGGGAAAAAACCACAACTAAACAACAAAAAAATCACACGAAAATTAATTATATATGAAAGTTGAAAGAGTTCATGAGGAAAAGTTTTAAAAAGTAATAGCTAAATAAGGTTGAAAATTCTTCATAGTATACCTTCTAAAAAAATTCAAGAACTACTTAGGCCTCTTACATATTTACAAATACTCCATAGTAAATTCATTTATGTTTATAACCCAAGTTTCCTAAAATGTATTTGGTCAAAGAGTATTTTTTACATGAGATCTATTAAATCCCCATATAAATACTGGTCCTCGAAACAAGAGACAGTTTGGAAAATGATGTTATAGAGGATAAAGAGTCCAGTACCATATATATTAGGTTCACCAAGAGTTAAATTACCAGGAAAATATATGTCAAGTTCATGAAAAGTGTCCAATGACTACAGCATAGGGTGTAGAATAACTACAATCAGCAAAAACAAAAACAAAAACCAAAAAACCAAAACAAAAACATACCAAGCATGTAGCCAAAGAACCAAAACCAAATAACCAAATAAAAGTCATTCAACAAAGCAAAACAAAACAAAACAACCCTCAAACAAAACATAAAGTACCTTCAAAGGAACCAAACTCATAATGTATCCAGAATTTTTCTGCCTACTACTAGATGCTAGAAGACAGGAGTTGACCCATATTATTTAAAACCAGTGATCCAGGGTTGTGTGGTGCTCACATGTGGCTTCCATTTCTAAGGCTAAGGAACTGTTCAAATTCTCATTTTCCAGGCATCAGGAGGAATACATCATTTCTTCCCATATCTTTCTGGTCAGGTCCATCTCTTCTCAAACTTATGTCTTCATCTTTTTAAAATGACACATACTAAACCTTGCAGAAAAATTCTTTGGGGGAAATATATATTTTCAATAAATATACACATATTTTCAATACCCTCTATTAAGGGTATATCTGTAGAAGCACAATTGATGTCTGGAAATGTAATTTGTTTATTGCCACATTCTCCATATCATTAAGTTTAGTGCCAGGTAGTACTCCAGTATATATTTTTATTGTTTTCTGTTCAAAAAATAATGTTATCATAATAAGTTAAGTCAGTGTTGAGAGAAAAGAACCATAATAAATAAAATATCACGAATAATCTCTTGAAATGCTTTTTATACTGTGTTTTTATACTCAACAGGCTTAATCACAGTTAAATTAAAACAACAAGAATTGCTTAGTGAGATAAGCAACCACAGTATCGATCATTTTATCTCAATTTTAGTCTTATGGACCTTTTTCGGTCATTTTAATACAATGACTGTGGATCTACATTTTGTCAGACACTGTGTAAAGTATTTAAAGTATATGAGACTGTCCCTTTCTTCAAAGATGCTCTCAGAGGTGATAAACATAATAATTAAAATATTAATATATGGAATAGCATGTTACAAATATGCTCAGATTTTTATAAGGGCAGAGGAAATCACTACAGTGAAACTTTACGATAAAATGCATTCAGGTATAACACAATAATTCTTGCCTTCTGTCCTTTGCAGTAAGCTCACTCAGGCATTTCTTCTGATGACATTATGGCAGAATCTTATGTGGCAGTTTCTATCTTATCAAAACAAGAAGTTCTATCAGTAGTGTCACACTTTGGCCTATGTCATACATGATGAATGGGACATAACAGGTGGAAGCAAGTAGAAGAAGACTTAAATATAACAACTCAAGAAAGGCAGGAAAGATAACTGTGTTTGCATCAAAGCACATGTAGTTTTCCCCGTGCAAAGTGTAGTTTTGGTTAGGGAAAGAATAAGATGTGAAGCTGAATATAGATACAGCCATACTGCAAATGGTTTTGTTGGCTGTAAGGGGTTTGCTTGCCAATAGGAAGTTACTGAAATGTTTTCAACCAAAAAAGAAAAGAAAGAGGTATGATCAGGAAAAGAGGAGGCAGTATATAACATGGAAAGATTGCTAGTAGGGAAATTTCTTCTTGTACTACTATTTTAGTTGTCTAGGTAAATAATGGACTAAAATATCAGTGGAAATGAATAGGAGATTAGGGTATTAAGAGACACTTTGGGAATACAATGAAATATAATGAAAATGATTAGAGCTGGATTAAATGGTGTAAAGGTAAAAGCACCTTATGATGTGGTAGACAGCAGGACAGAAATAATTTTGTGAAACATGATAATAAAATAGGGCTTTGAGAGAAGTTGAGTTGGAAGACATGTACCAAGTGGGTAGGTATATTATTTAGAGCTATAAATCTACCTGTTTGAATCTCCAGGTATAAAATGTGTAGTTGAAACCAAGTTATGAAGTATCGGCTATTGTCCAGGGAAGGAGTTCTTTTGGAAAGTAGAAAAAAATTCAGGAAAAATATTGTTTTTCTACATCGTTTTCCCCTAAAAGTAAGTTCCTATGTATATTTTAATAAGGTGTAGTCATAATAATGAAGATATATTCTAACCACTAAATAATTGCTCTACTTCCTTCATTTTGATTGTGATAGAGAAGCTTACAGTTTGCGCATTCATCTGTTTGCCAAAGGGGAATAATGAGATACATGAATTTCTCCCAGTTACTATGCAAAGTATGTTTGCTCATGCCAATCTGCCAGTGATTTGATCCTTCAGGTAACAAAGTTAAAAGGACACGGGGAAATTAGATGACATCTATGGCCCCATTCAAATTGAAAACGCAAAGCACTTACCAAAATATTCATTTCGGTGATATTTATCTTTGCATTTGATAATGATATGAAAGCTCACATGTGATATTTTTTCCTTTCAGAGAGTGTAAATTATATTTGTTACTTTTCAAGTGAAAAGTTTAAGAACAGTTGTAACAATTAAGAATACATTCCCTGGTAAGTAATGATAAAATCCAACATTTTTTCCCAGTTTCATTGAGGTATAATTGACATGGAAAACCCAGTAATTATATTACAAATAACGGGATTTTATTTTTCTAATGTAATAAATAGTCTGATAGTAGGTAGTACTGCTTGTGTTGATTTCACGGTTTAACAACATCAAAGCTGATGTACATAATTCTTTTGGTATTTCTCACACAGTTGCAAGATGGCTATTACAACTCCAGAAACTCCATTCACCTTCAAGAGAGGAACACGGAAAAACTGGGAAGGGCTACTTCGGTTACTGTTGTCTCTTTTCATAAGGACATTTAAAGTTCTCTAAACTACTCCTAGTCAGCTTCCAGTCACTTCTCATGGATTGATTCATGGGAAGCAAGAAAAACTGAGAAACTGAGCTTTTCAATTTCCAGTTTGTATTAAAGGAAGCTAGACAAAGAAAAAGAGAAAGGTTTTGGATAGCAAACTGAAAGTATCTTCAACAGCATGATAAAACATGAAAATACTCTATTAGGTTTAAAATTTGTTCTCAGTTTTGAAAATATATAAAGTACATACATAGGATAAATACATATAAATATTAAGTATTATATCAATCACTAATGTCTCTTTTGTGGTATGCCATCTTTTGTTTATTAGAAATCAGAAACATTTTACTTACTTTTAAACTGTCAACCTCATCCTCTATGCTAATTTTTAGTTCTTATGCATAATTTAATCTTAAACATTAACAACATACTGTTATTTCATTTGAATGAGTCCATGCTCCAGTGAAAAAGCACACCAGGCAAAGAATCAGAAAACCCATATGTGAATGCTAGATTTTTTACTCACTGGGTGTACGAACCTTAGCAAGGCAATAAAGCTCTCTGCCCACATCTTTCTCATTTATAAAAATAGGATGCTGGTGTCTCTGCCTACCTCAAAGAGTTGCTCCGAGAATTAAAGGAGATAATGTATGTGAAACTATTGTAAGATGTAAGATGCTTAATACATTTTGATACTATTTTTTAGAGAGAAGATGAAGTATTTAATATTTTGAGTTATTAATAAAAATACCTTAATTTTCAGGGGACATAAATATTCTTCCATAGCAGAGGTATATCACTTTGAATTAAAATAATTCATCCTTCTATATTTTTAGTCAGCATTCATATGTGGGCCCTGGAAATCATGGACATCTAAACAGATTAAGAATGAACATGAAATTTGTCAGTGGGGATGATGGAAATAAAATCCTGAACACAGTCTAGTAACAGTAGATCCAGAGAATTTTGTGGCATAATTCATGTGAAGTCTTGGTTTCTAAGAAAGCCTAGATTACAAGGAATTACATTGAAAAGCTAATCAGTAAAGATTTAGCTTAATATACATTTTACCTAAGATTGTCACTATTTTGACTTTCTCACATCAGAATCAAACAAAATAGGCTTTTAATAACTGAAAAAGTGTTTAATGCTGTGAATTTTAATATAGTATTTTGTTAAACCTTTGACATTATTAAATGATGGTATGCAGTTTTAAGCATATTAACATACATTTAATAGAGGGTTTACTGAGTCTTTATTATTGGGTTATATAGTTAGAGTTTGTGAATTCAGTGAGTACCACAAAGTCCATTTGTGGCAAGCTCATAATAAAATTAATATGTGCCTATAAAAGCTCACATAAAAAATCTGTCTGCTGTTCAATTACTGTGTAAGAACATTCTTTTTTCAAACATTTAATTGATTGCAAAAGTGTCCTTATGCTTATCAATATATTTTTTAACAACTAAAATAACTGTATTTAACAGCGTTTATATTAAAAAGTAAAACTGATAATATTGTCACAGTGACAAATTATTTGAGTTTATAATAGATGTTCTGTTTAAAAAATAGTACTGTATTCTCTTTTATGGCAAAACCACCGTTTAAATACCTTGGAGAGCATCAAGCTGGAAATCCACAGATCTCCCAATATGTTTGAAATAGCCACTTCTCCTACAACAGGAAAATGGATCAATATTTCTTTGTAAGAGCACAAGATAGGTAGTTAGTTTTCATTAGAGCTATGTTTTGTTGAAACATGAACACTGTTCCTTTAAATACTAGAACCATATTCAGGTGGAGGAAAGCTTACAAAGGAGTCACCTGCTGCTGCTGCTCCTGTACTTGCCTGAAAGGTAAGATTACTCTACTCTTGGCCTTTTTGCTTTGCATTTTAGCCATTGGATAAACCTCTAATCCCAATTGATCCCCTTGGCAAGAGAAGATTTATAGAACAAGGAGCAGGAAATGCCTGAAAATTACCTAAGAGATGCAGTAATGCATATGCAACAATATTTCAAAAAGAAAAAAATTGGAAAATAAAAGCTTGTGTATTCCAGCTTTTTGTACAAACCTTTGCAGCTTTTATTACTATGACCATGACCCTCCAACCCCTTAACACTTTTTTCCTCGAACCCCACTATACACACACACACATACACACAAACAAATGTATGTATATTACCTTACTTTCGCTCTATTCTGTCTTCAGAAGATTGACACTAATCCCTACACGCAAGGGGAGGGGATGACACATGGGGTAAACACAAAGAGGCACCTCAAAAGTTGCCTTCACAGGCATTATTAACTTTATGGAAATTTACTTTTTAAGCAATTGGATGTGGTATACAGGTCTAGGTAATAAACAGATCATAAGCTATGGAGTCACATCATAATACTCTCTTTTTTCTTCCAAAAAAAGGAGAAATAACATACGAAGTACTGGATTTTTATACCCACGAGAGGCTTACCTAAAATTTGCTTCAGAAACTTTGATTTTAGGGGTGCCTGGGTAGCTCAGTAGGTTAAATGTCTGCCTTTGGCTGAGGTCATGATCCCAGGACCCTGGGGGAAACCCCATGCCAGGCTCCCTGCTCAGGGGGAAGCCTGCTTCTCCTTCTGCCCTACCCCTGCTCTTGCTCTCTTAGGCGCGCACACACAGTCTCTCTCTTTCAAATAAATAAATAAAATCTTTAAAAAAAAAGAAACTGATTTTAGATGTATAATGAGGAGAGTGAACTTATTCCTCTGCGGTCTGGGGCTGTAGCTCAAAGTAATATTGGTAAGTGTAAAATATATTTGAAGTTGCACATTTTAACATTGATGTAATTACCTTAAATAATATATGTGGATTTTAAATATTAAAGTAATGTGTTTTCCCCAAACTTTCAGTAAAAGTCGACACTGCTGGAAAAGTGGGCATGGACTCATGTATTCTAGGAACATATATTTCCAAAATGCATAAAGACAGAGGAACATTGATGTTTGAGACGCTCAGACTTTGTAAGAGCCACAGAGGGGAATAGAATAATGTGGAAAGTTCATGTGAGAACCTCTTAAAAATTATCCTTTTTGTAATGTTTTAAAATGTCTTAAAATATAAAAAGAGGAATAATAAGAGTATTATTTTTTGAAAGTTATGCATTTTTAAACTGAATGACGTACGTACTTAATAAAGCGATATGGCTCTAATGGTTCCACTCATGATATTCATTGGATGGAGTGTAGAAACCAAGTAAATGAGCACATAATAATAAAGAGTTAGCTGGTGTAATAGCCACATTACATACAACACTATCCAATGTTATAATAGCTATATGTAGTAAGAAGTTAGCTATTAGGCTAGGTATTCATTGAGTTCCTATTATGGTTTCAAATGTAGACTTCTGAGATTGTGAAATTTGGAAATTCAAAATTTACAATTACAATTTATTTTTTAATTTTTATTTGTTTCAGATTTTATTTATTTGAGAGAGAAAGAGAACATGTGCATAAGCAGGAGGGAGGGGAGAAGCAGGCTCCCAGCTGAGCTGGGGCTCTATCCTAGGACCCTGGGATCATGACCTGAGCCAAAGTCAGATGCTTAACCAACTGAGCCACCCAGGCACCCCAAGAGGTTACAATTTACACTGTTTATTTTTCCTCAAGATTTCTGTGTTCTTGTATGGGGAAAAAAGTGATTTTTTTAACTTTATTTAAATGATCATTTTTCGTAAGAAATAGATAGTGATTGAGGGAGGAAACAGCATTAATAATTAGAGCTAAACTAAAGGTGCAGAGGATGTGCAAAGAGGTGCCTTATCAGGAAAAGACACCACTGGGTGTCTGTCTTAGTAGTAAGGGCATGTAAAGTGAAATACCTTGTTTGTTTTCTTTTCCACCTTAGAAGAAATATTTCAATATGACTTAGATCATTGAACTCCTAAAAATTTTACAACTAAGGAAGACCTCTTTTCCAGAGTTTATAATACTCTCCTTGCAAACATGGGTCTTACTAGGACATGCAGCAAAATTGTCACTTCTGATTAATCAGTTCTGATTAGCATGCTATTATTGATACAGTAAAATCATCTGATGCTTTGTGGAATATCAACATGTTAAAGGTCCATACAGATTACAGTATGATAGACAATTGAAAAGTTAGTATATCCTCAGGAGTGAGAATAACGGTGCACTGCTCTCCTACTCCCCCGCCAATAAATAAGTGATTTTTAATTTTTTTTCTTATCATGGAGATAAGATTTATCACATGTTTGCTGTAATGTCTGTATTATTTTACCTTTCCAGGAGCAATGTATGAGAGCTCCAATTTCTAGTCATCCTAATACCTGTTTTGTAATTATTTTTAATGTTAGCCATTCTAGTGGATACACAGGTATATCTGATTATGCTTTTATTTTGCATTTTCCTAATGACTAATGATATTGAGCATCTTTTCATGCGCTTATATAAAAAATACGTCTAGACTATTAATCTTCCCTTTGTTTTATATCTCTATCCTATTGCCAGCACCATAATGTCTTACTTATCTTTATTGCAATTTTTTAAGCCAGATATTATAAGTTCTTTTCAAGACTGTTTTTGATTATTCTAGGTTCTTTGAATTTTAAAATCAGCTTGTCAGTTTCTACAAAAAAAGGCTGCTAGGATTTTGATAATAATATCATTAAATCTTTACATATATTTAGAAAGAACTGCTACCTTAAAATTATTGAGACCTCCAATCCATGCACATAGTATATTCCCGAAGTTTTTGCATCTTCTTTAATATCTCTCAGCAATGTGTTGTAATTTGCAATGTTTTAAGTCTTCATTTTTTCAATTTATTTAGAAGTGCATTATATTTCTTGATGTTTTTGTAAATTGAATTGCTTTCTTAAGTGATGGACTGTTTCTTGCAAGAATACAAAAATACAATCCTTGTGCACCCTAACAGGATATGCTGTATCCTACTAATCTTGCTTATTAGCTCTAGATTTTTGTTTTGTTTTGGGAAGAAAAGAGGTTTAGCAGATTCCTTAAGATTGAATACAACATGGACCTGTCAGCTTAAATGAAAACCATTGTATTTATTGTTTTTCTTTCATCTTTATACACTTTTTTTCTTATCTCATTCACTGGCTAAAATATTTTGTATTATTTTCATAAAAAAGGCCATTGCAGTAATTTCACTGAGAATTGATGGTGGCTTAGATTAAGGTACAACAATAAACATGGTGAAAGGACAGTATAATTTTTTAAAATATATTTTGAATGCATGCCAACAGAATTGAATATGGTTAGGGAACAATGAGGTAGAAAGGTCACAGACGTTTCTGAGGTTGTGGTTCTGAGCAACTAGAGGAAGGGAGTTAATGTTTACTAATCGGATTTCATATACTGAGAGAGGAACCAGTTTGGGGAGCAGGATAAAATCATGAGAGCAGTTCCATATATGCTACATCTGAGATGCCTTTAGATATACAAGGAGAAATAATTAAAGATAGTTGAATATACAGAACTAGAGTTCAGGCAAGAGGTCCTGCCTGGAGTTATAACTTTGGGATGCTCCAGACATGCATAGTCTTAAGGACATGAGATAGCGCACAAAAGACATTCTACGACAGAGGCTTAGGAAACTATAATGCAGAGTTTGTGAAGATGAAGAAGAAACAGCAAAGGAGATTGAGAAGGAGCTGTCAGCATATTAGGAAAAGAATGAAGACAGTATAGAGCAACAGAAGTCCTTGAAGATGCCAGATGCTGTTTAGTTCATGAAGAAGAGAAATAGATATTGACTGGGGACTTAGCAATGTGGAGTTCACTGGTTACACTGTCAAGAGCTCGTTTGGGCAGATAAAGTTTTATATTCCTCTGACTCTTTGTTGACCGTATTCTGAACATCTCTTTAGTAAATTACGTATTCTTTAAAACTTACTTATGTAAAAATATTATATTTTTTACTAGACAGAAGAAACATCTTTCCTTGAATTGATTTTGTCTTCCACAGTAACTAGTACTTTATCTTACACATAATAAATGTTTGTCAAATAAACAGATAAATTGATATCTGTCAAATAAAATTAAATCAAAGCAAATTTGTAAATGAAGAGATACCATTAATTGGATTTAATAATAATAAAAAATATATGCCATGGTGATTATATTTTGTTTGATAATTATTTTTTAATTTTCTGGAAGAGAATGCTGATTTTATAGTTCTTATTCTCCTAAAGTTTCATCTTTTAACATATAATAAATTTAATCATATTAAAATAAATACACTTATTAATATCCATATCTCACTGTTAATATCAATAGTGAAAAATATTTGATGTTATAGGAAATAAGACAACTAGATAGAATATATTTATTAACTGTCTAATAATAATATACCTTAATGATCAAGTTTTTAAGAACCAGAACACTTGAAAGCAAGGTGGTACCATAAACAACAAATACTGCATTAGGATTTTTCTTTCTTTTATTTTATCACCAAGATTATCGGGGCATTAATTATATGCATAAAATTATGAAAGTACTGAAAGAAGATGAGAAGATGAGGATAATAGAAGTGCCATACCTGGGATCTTCTCAGAGTAATTTAATTGAGATGATATATTAAAATGAATACCTCTGATGTATAGGACAATAAAGTAATAATCTTACTTTTTTAAAGTAACATTGTATGTAAGGTATGGTAAAACAGAGCGGATGAGTTAATGATTTTTGTTGGAGACAAAATGATTTTCTGGGCAAGGCTGAAAATAATTTGCCTATCATAAGGAGATACTGGAAATTGAAATTTGGTTTTGAAATATTTTCATCATACCCCTGGGAACTTCCTATTTTTTAAAATTTGTATTATGTGAACACTTATCAAAAGATTACTGTCAACAGATTTTGAAGTGTTCAATATACTATTGTTATCTGTAAGCACAGTGTTGTACAGCATATCTCTAGAACTTACTCATCTTGCATGATTAAAATTTTATCCCTGCTGATTAGAGACTATCATTTTTCCCTCACCCCAGCTCCTGGCAGCCACCATCCTACTCTCTGTTTCTATAAATGTGACTGTTTTACATATGTCATATAAATGGAATCATACTGTTTGTCCTTCTGTGACTAGTTTATCTCACCTAGCATATTGTCCTCAAGGTTCACCCATAATTTCACATATGGTGAAATTTCCTTCTTTTTAAGGCTGAATATTATTCATACACACACGCACACACACACACACACACACACACACATTTAATCCATTCATCCATTGATGGACATTTAGGTTATTTCTACATCTTGGCTATTGTGAACAGTGCTGCAATGAACATGGGATGGTAAACTCTTTGAGAGTCTGCTTTTAATTCTTTTAGATAAATACCAGAAATATTTGGAGTTTTTCTTAATAGAAAAAACAATATTCTACACTTCCTGGACACTTTAGTATGTTCTGTGTCTAGCAATGCACAGATATATTTAACAATACCTTCAGAAGTAAATATTATTTAAAACTGTGATATCAATAAGCAAGCAGAAATAAGTAACGCTGGTATGTTTAGAAAGTACAAACTGTAACGTGACAGCAAACATCAGAATCTAAATATAATGACTTCAATGACTTTTCTACTCACTGAATTCATAAAAGTTAAGAATACAAATTTGAAATGTTTGTAAATAAGGCATTTTAAACCAGTTCTTAAGGCTCAAAGAGGTGGAAGCAATTTGTAATATAAACATTCTCTTTTCCTTTGTGGTTCTACGAAGATTACAATTCTGTATTACCATAATGTAATTTTACATGCTTTTCCTTGATGTGCCTACATAAGAAAGCCTTAGGAATTCATTCAATAGCTTCAGTCACTTAAACAGTGTCATTGTTTCTAGTAGAAGAGACTCTTATAAGTATCATAAAAGCTCCAGCATTCCACTTGGCAGGGATAAAAAGGGAGTTATGATTCCTTTGTTTCTTTCTCAAAGGTCAGCTGAGTTAAATATTTCTTTAACATTCAGCTGTGGCTAATTTGTAGTCTTTTCATATTGCCAGTATTGTGCTGAATATGAAGTTTTCTCTCCCCATTTCGATTACGTTTACATAAATTAAGACAGGGGACCTAGAATGAGTTATATAACAATCACCAACCTTCCATCATAAAGTAAATAGGCTGAAGTTGCTCTAATCTGCTCCTCCTTTCAGCCGCTGAATTTTCTTTCCTTTCATAGTCTGTTTTCTCAAAATAGTAGCTATATTGTTTAAACTTTCTCGCAGGACTCACCCTGCATTCTCTCCTTAACTCTAGACAACTGGGAGTGCTAAAAGCCCAGCTGACAGTCATTTCCTGTTCTTGCATTCTCAGCCTCTGCAGCTTTTACTGTAGGTCCTGTTTTACTTCATCCTCAAAGTCTTGTCTTTCCATGGCTTCCAATTCTAAACCTTACAGGCCATCCCCTCTTCTTTCGCCACACTATTTACACATACTTTCCTTCCCTCTTAAGTGTTGTTTTCCTACAAGGTGCTGACCATAGCCCTCTACTTTTATTTTTCTCTTCTGAAAAAGTTAATTTCTTCCATAAATTTAGTAACAGGTGAGGGAAAACTCAAAACATTGTTTCCACTGCTGACCTTGCACCTTAGCTCTGTATTCCCATTAACTAATCCATATTTATACATGCTGCCGGAGTCTTTAACAGTCCACTGAATGAATCCCCACATGCACACATGCTCAAATGAACACTTTTTCATGAATTGCATAACAGAACTCATGCCATGTCCCAAAATTTGTCCATGTTCAAAAATGTAAGGGATGTGTTTGGATTTAACATATGTATAACACCTACTCCTCAAGTTACTCTGATTTCTTGTAAAGTTATTGAACAAGCCCTCTCTATAACTAGAGACCCACTGATTCAGGTCAGCAGTCTTTTAATTGTATTATTTTTACCAAAGGAGTTTACTAGATAATTTTTTCCATAGCAGACTGTGGCTAACACGTCTTGCCTGGCTTACTAGCTACCTGACAGGGACCTACAACTTAAGCTCTCATTGGCTTTCTTTAATTACCTGTAAAGTGAAGATATCAATAATATATAGTTCAAATGATTATTTTAATGAATTAAGGATAAAGTTATGTTATTACTTATTTAGAGTGATACAAGGTAGTAAACTCTCAAATGCTATAACAATAATATAATATATATTATAGTATTGGATAATAGTGCATTTAGCTATTTTGTCTCATTATTCGATCGGTTTCTATCCCATGTATATTGATACTCTCTTGTAAGATGCATAAATGTTTAGGGTTTTTTCACCTTGTTGAAAAATTAAAACTTATCATTATGCAATGCTCTTTATCCCTAGTAAACTTCCTAATTCCGAAGTCGTCTTTTTCTATAATTAATATAGCTACTTTGGCTTTTGTCTTGTTCTTTTTTTTTTTTTTTAAGTAATCTCTATGCCCAATGTGGTGCTAAATCTCATGACCCCAAGATCAAGAGTTGTATCCATTCTGACAGACCCTGGTAGGCGCCCCTTTTGTCTTGTTTTTTTATTTATTTTGTTTGTTTATTTAAATTCAAGTTAGTTAACATAGAGTGTATTATTAATTTCAGGGTAGAATTTAGTGATTCATCAATTGCATATAACACCAGTGCTCATTACATCAAGTGCCCTCCTTAATGCCCATCACCCACTTACCCCATCCACCCACCCACCTCCCCTCCAGCAACCCTCAGTTTGTTCTCTACAGTTAAGAAAATCCCTGAACTAGCATCATGCTCAATGTTGAAAAACTGAAAGGTCCTTGAACTTAGAGGGACGACTTTCAGTTTTTCTACATTGCACATGATGCTAGTTGAGGGATTTTTATTAACTTTTTTTTTTATCATTATATTATGTTAGTCACCATACAGTACATACCCGGTTTCCGATGCAAAGTTCGATGCTTCATTAGTTGCGTATAACACCCAGTGCACCATGCAATACGTGCCCTCCTTACTACCCATCACCAGTCTATCCCATTCCCCCACCCCCCTCCCCTCTGAAGCCCTCAGTTTGTTTCTCAGAGTCCATAGTCTCTCATGCTTCATTCCCCCTTCTGATTACCCCCCCTTTCTTTATCCCTTTCTTCCCCTACCGATCTTCCTAGTTCTTATGTTCCATAGATGAGAGAAACCATATGATAATTGTCTTTCTCTGCTTGACTTATTTCACTTAGCATTATCTCCTCCAGTGCCGTCCATGTTGCAGCAAATGTTGAGAATTCGTTCTTTCTGATAGCTGAGTAATATTCCATTGTATATATGGACCACAGCTTCTTAATCCAGTCATCTGTTGAAGGGCATCTCGGCTCCTTCCATGATTTGGCTATTGTGGACAATGCAGCTATGAACATTGGGGTGCATATGGCCCTTCTCTTTACTACGTCTGTATCTTTGGGGTAAACACCCAGTAGTGCAATGGCTGGGTCATAGGGTAGTTCAATTTTTAACTTTTTAAGGGACCTCCACACTGTTTTCCAGAGTGGCTGTACCAACTTGCATTCCCACCAACAATGTAGGAGGGATCCCCTTTCTCCACATCCTCTCCAACAATTGTTGTTTCTTGCCTTGTCTATCTTTGCCATTCTAACTGGCGTAAGGTGGTATCTCAGTGTGGTTTTGATTTGAATTTCCCTGATGGCTAATGATTTTGAACATTTTTTCATGTGTCTGTTAGCCATTTGTATGTCTTCATTGGAAAAGTGTCTGTTCATATCTTCTGCCCATTTTATGATTTGTTTATTTGTTTCTCGTGTATTGAGTTTGAGAAGTTCTTTGTAGATCTTGGATACCAGTCCTTTATCTGTGGTGTCCTTTGCAAATATATTCTCCCATTCCGTGGGCTGTCTCTTAGTTTTTTTGACTGTTTCCTTGGCTGTGCAGAAGCTCTTTATCCTGATAAAGTCCCATAAGTTCATTTTATCTTTTATTTCTCTTGCCTTTGGAGATGTGTCGTGAAAAAGGTTGCTCTGGCCGATGTCATAGAAGTTGTTGCCTATGTTCTCCTCTAGAATTTTGATGGATTCCTGTCTCACATTGAGGTCTTTCATCCATTTGGAGTTTATTTTTGTGTATGGTGTGAGAGAGTGGTCAAGTTTCATTCTTTTGCATGTAGCTGTCCAATTTTCCCAGCACCATTTATTGAAGAGACTGTCTTTTTTCCACCGGATGTTTTTTCCTGCTTTATCAAAGATTAGTTGCCCAAAGAGCCGAGGGTCCATTTCTGGGTTCTCTATTCTGTTCCATTGGTCGATGTGTCTGTTTTTGTGCCAGTACCATGCTGTCTTTGTGATCACAGCTTTGTAGTACAGCTCGAAATCCGGCATTGTGATGCCCCCAGCTTTGTTTTTCCTTTTCAACAGTTCCTTGGAGATTCGGGGCCTTTTCTGGTTCCATACAAATTTAAGGACTATTTGTTCCAGTTCTTTGAAAAATGTCCTCGGTATTTTGATCGGGATAGCATTGAAAGTGTAGATTGCTCTGGGTAGTATGGACATTTTAACTATGTTAATTCTTCCAATCCATGAGCATGGAATATTTTTCCATCTTTTTATGTCTTCCTCAATATCTTTCAAAAGTGATCTATAGTTTCTAGCATATAGGTCCTTTACGTCTCTGGTTAAGTTAATTCCAAGGTAACGCATGGTTTTTGGTGTTATTGTAAATGGGATGGATTCCCTAATTTCTCTTTCTTCAGTCTCGTTATTCGTGTATAGAAATGCAACTGATTTCTGGGCATTGATTTTGTATCCTGCCACCTTACTGAATTGTTCTATAACTTCTAATAGTTTGGGAGTGGATTCCTTTGGGTTTTCCATATAGAGTATCATGTCATCTGCAAAGAGAGACAGTTTGACTTCTTCTTTGCCGATTTGGATACCTTTGATCCCTTTTTGTCTTCTGATTGCTGTTGCAAGGACTTCTAGTACTATGTTGAATAATAGTGGCGAGAGTGGGCATCCTTGTCGTGTTCCTGATCTTAAGGGAAAGGCTTCCAGCTTTTCCCCATTGAGAATAATGCTTGCAGTAGGCTTTTCATAGATGGCTTTTATGAGATTGAGAAATGTACCCTCTATTCCTACACTCTGAAGGGTTTTAATCAGGAAAGGATGCTGTATTTTGTCAAATGCTTTTTCTGCATCAATTGAGAGGATCATATGGTTCTTGAGTCTTTTCTTGTTGATATGATGTATCACATTGATTGATTTGCGAGTGTTGAACCATGCTTGCATCCCAGGTATGAATCCCACTTGGTCATGATGGATAATCCTTTTAATGTACTGTTGGATTCTATTAGCAAGGATCTTGTTGAGGATTTTGGCATCCATATTCATTAGAGAAATCGGTCTGTAATTCTCCTTTTTGAGGGGGTCTTTGCCTGGTTTGGGGATCAAGGTAATATTAGCCTCATAGAATGAGTTTGGTAGCTTTCCTTCTGTTTCTATTTTTTGAAATAGCTTTAGGAGAATAGGTATTATTTCTTCTTTGAATGTTTGGTAGAATTCCCCAGGAAAACCGTCTGGGCCTGGAGTTTTATTATTTGGAAGGTTGTTTATCACTGACTCAATTTCTTCATAGTTAATTGGCCTATTTAAGAAATCTATTTCTTCCTGTTTCAGTCTTGGTAGTTTATAGGTTTCCAGGAAGGCCTCCATCTCTTCCAGATTGTTTAGTTTTTTGGCATATAGCTGTTGATAAAAGTTTCTAATAATCCTTGCAATTTCAATGGTGCTGGTCGTGACCTCTCCCTTTTCAGTCATAATTTTAATAATCTCAGTCCTTTCTCTTTGTTTTTGGACAAGTTTTGCCAGTGGTCTATCAATTTTATGGATTCTCTCAAAGAACCAGCTTCTAGTCCTGTTGATCTGCTCTACTGTGGTTCTGGTCTCTAATTCATTGATTTCTGCTCTAATCTTGGTCAACTCCTTCCTTGTCAGTGGGTTAGGCCTGTCCCTCTGTTGCTGTTCCAGTTTCTTGAGGTGAGAATATAGAAACTGCATTTTAGATTTTTCTATTCTTTTGAGTGAGGCTTGGATGGCTATGTATTTCCCCCTTAGGACTGCCTTTGCAGTATCCCATAGGTTTTGGACCGTTGTGTATTCATTCTCGTTGGTCTCCATAAATTGTTTAATTTGTTTTTTGATTTCCTGGTTTATCGAGTCATTCTTGAGCAGGATGGTTCTTAGCCTCCAAGTGTTTGAGTTTCTTCCAGGTTTTTCCTTGTGGTTGAGTTCCAATTTCAGAGCGTTGTGGTCTGAGAATATGCAGGGGATAATTTCAATCTTTTGGTATTGGCTGAGACCTGTTTTGTGTCCCAGAGCATGATCTATTCTTGAGAATGTTCCATGGGCATTTGAATAGAATGAGTATTCTTTGGTTCTGGGGTGTAGTGTTCTATATATATCTATGAGGTCCAACTCGTCGAGTATGGCATTCAAAGCCTTTGATTCTTTGCTTAGTTTTTGCCAGGGTGTTCTGTCTATTTCTGATAGTGGGGTGTTGAGGTCCCCTACTATTACTGTGTTCTTATCTATATGTCTCTTTATTTTGGTTAAGAGTTGGCTTGTGTATCTTGCTGCTCCCCTGTTGGGGGCATATATATTAATAATTGTCATATCCACTTGTTGAATACTTCCTTTAAGAATAATATAGTGCCCTTCTGTATCTCTCTCTATGGCCTCTAGTTTAAAATCCAGTCTATCTGATATGAGAATTGCTACTCCAGCTTTCTTTTGAGGTCCATTTGCGTGGAAGATGGTACTCCATCCCCTTACTCTAAGTCTGAATGCATCTTTGGGTTCAAAATGAGTCTCTTGTAGACAGCAAATGGATGGGTCATGTCTTTTTATCCAATCTGCAACCCTGTGGCGTTTTATGGGAGAGTTTAAGCCATTTAGATTGATAGAGATTATTGACAGATATGATTTTAATGATGCCATTTCTCTTTAAAGTCTTTGTATCGGTTGTGACTTGCTGCTCTGTATCACTCTTGGGGCCTTTTTACCTTTATAGAGCCCCCCTTAATATCTCCTGTAGGGCTGGTTTCGTGGTTACGAAATTGGTTAATGATTGGCGATTTTGGAACGTCTTTATTTCTCCATCAATTCTGAATGACAGCTTTGCTGGATAAAGGATCCTTGGCTGCATGTTTTTCTCTGAAAGAGCTTTAAAAATGCCCCCCCAAGCCTTTCTCTCATTCCAGGTCTCTGTAGACAGGTCTGACGTAATCCTGATACCTTTGCCTTGGTACGTGAGAAATTTCTTTGCCCTGGCCACTTTCAATACTGTATCCTTGGATCTAATATTTGCGAATTGCACTATGACGTGACGTGGCGTAGGTTTGTCGTGGTTGAGCTTGGGACGGGTCCTCTCTGCCTCTTGGACACAAATGTTTGTTTCCCTTGCTAGATTAGGGAAGTTTTCAGCTACAATTTGTTCAAATATCTCTTCTAGACCTCTATTTTCTCCACCCCCTCGGGGATGCCGATGATTCTGACATTGGATCGTTTCATTGAGTTAGTAATCTCCTGTAACCTACATTCGTGGGCATGGATTTTTTTAAGTCCAGCTTCTATTTTCGTTTCTTCTTCTAATAACCCATCCTCCAATTCGCTAATATGTTCCTCTGCCTCATTTACCCTGGCCGTCAGAGCCTCTAGTTTTGCCTGCATTTGGCGCATAGAATTTTTAATTTCTGCCAGGTTCGCTCTCATTTCCACCCTTAGAGATTCTATATTCTCATTGACATTTTTGTTAATACTTTTTTCAAGTCTACACATCATCTTGATCATTGTTACTCTGAATTCCATTTCTGATAATTTGGTTATATCCATATCCATTAGTTCTGTGGCAGAGGCCACAGACTCATTGTCTTTTCTTTTCTGGGGGGGACTTCTCCTTCTTGTCATTCTGATGAGGAGAGGTTGCAGGGTTGTCCAGAGCCCAAATTATTGACCAGGACCCAGGCCGTGCACCCTTGTTTTATAGGGATCTTAGGGATGTGGGCTTCTTCTTTAAAGATTTTATTTATTTATGTGGCAGAGAGACAACCAGTGAGAGAGGGAATGCAAGCAGGGGAGTGGGAGAGGAAGAAGCAGGCTCCCAGCAGAGGAGCCCGATGAGGGACTCCTTTCCAGAATACCGGGATCACGCCCTGAGCAGAAGACAGGCACTTAATGACTGCGTCACCCAGGAGCCCCGGGATGTGGGCTTCTTGATTTTTCATCCTGCCTTCTGGGGGAGGGGCCTGCTGCACTGATACTCAGGCAACTCTGTTTGGGTAGAGTCTCCACGTCCCCTGTGAGGGGGGATGGGGATGGGCTCCCTGTTTGCCGGTATTTCCAGGCTTTTGTTCTCTGGTGGCTTTCCCTGGNTTTGCTGTGCCTCTTCTGAGAGTCAGAGCAGCAGCGGCTGAAATTCAGCCTCTGTCTCAGAACAGAGGGATTGTGGATAATTCTCCCCTGATGTTCTGACCACTTTAACTCTGTTTGTGTTGGTGCTGCTCAACCCTGAAACATCCCAGGCTGTGCACCCCACACCCAGCATCCCAGCCCTCACTTCCAGGGCCCTCGCGTCTCTGTCCTTTGTGTTTCTAACACCGCCAGCCTCCAGTCGCCAGCCGCCCCACGCGCGCTCCCGGAGCTCCCAGTCTCAGTCTGGATCTAGTGAGCACACCGGAGTTCCGTGAGAAGTCTGGTGGTGCGTGCTCCCCGCTCACGGTCCCAGTCTGCTCTCTTGCGGGTGCCGGTCCGCGAGTCCGCCCGCTCCCCCGTGCAGGTGGCTACCACATCCCAGGGCCTGAATGTGGCGGCTCCCTCCCCCTTCCATTTAATTCCAATATCTGTGCGTGGTTTCATGGCGCCCCGCTTCTTACCTCATTACTCAGCGCTGGAGATGTTCGTTTGTAGAAATCCAGATGTATCTTCCTGCATCTCAGGCTGATTCCATGGATGTTCAGGCTGGTCTGGTACCCATCCACCTCGACTCAGGGGACCGGCTGAAAAAGGGGTCCCCTACTCCTCTGCCATCTTAACTCCTCTCTCTCTTAACTTCTTTTTATCAGGCCAAGGAAATTACCTTTTATTCCAGTTTATTCGGTGTATTTATCATGACAGTGCTGCTTTTGTAAATACTTTTTCTGTATTGATTGAGATGAACATGTGGCTTTTATTATTCATTCTATTAATGCAATGTATAATATTGATTAAAATTTGAGTATTAAGTCCTCCAAATTTGTTGCTGTGCTTTTGTGATTTAGCAGTGGATTCTTAGATATGACATTAAAAGCACAAGAAACAAAGTCCTCAAACTTTTGATGGCAGTGGAATACAAAATGTGACCTACCCACACATAAGGTCAAGTAGTCTTAGCAGCGATCTCTTTTATAATGAAGACATTACATCTGCTTTGTCCTGAGAATTTTTATAGGGCACAAATAAATTGCATTAATGTGTATACCAGAGTCCCCCAATAACTTATCTCAGGGACCCCAACATTTCTCAGCCTACATCTATTTACTCATTTAAAATTCCATATGAACAAGCAGAAAAGGAAAACAAAAATCTTGAGTTGGCTCATAGATAGATTGGTTCCATATGTTTGTACTCACAAAAACAGACTACATTCACACTACAACTGCATTTAAGGGTAACCTAGGAGAGTGGTGAAAGGAAAACCTTCCCCAAGTCTTTAAGTAACACTCTTAGTCACTTACTTTGCATGCAGAGAGAAGTTGCTTGAAGTATAGACATACACAGACTTGAAGGCAATGTCAAATGACATGGCATATTTGTTGGAAGCTGACAAGACAAAGATTAATTGATGAGGAACAAGGATGTTTGGAAAAGAGGTATACAGATGGATCTATTTAATTGGTAGAAAGCATGCACATCTAACTTCAATGGCGACATAGAATAATAAATTCAAAAGAACCCCTCAATTACCAGGTAGACAGAAAGACTTGGCCTGTAGATATTAGCTAGTCTCTATCCTTGGCTAATCCAACAATTAAATCAAAATTCCACAAACAGAGAGGACATGGAGGTAGGAATTGCGGCTACACAGATTTCACTGCATGTTGTCCTTTTCACTATTGCTGGTCTAGTTCTTGCCACTTTTGATTTCCAAACTGCCAGCAGTTAAACACTCAATGTGGTGCTGTTCTTTAATAAAACCAACACTCAGTACCACAACATTATTTTGGAACACATCCATCCTGGAAAGGACAGATTCATCTTTCTAGGAGTTATTTTCTATTCCAGAAATTATTTTGCCCCCTCTGTCCAGAGTACCACTACCACCACAAATACAGCAATCCTAACTAAGGTCTGATTTACTGATATGGTATTTTACATAATAGCCTTTCAAAACTAAGAACCAATATAAATTTTAATCACAAATGGAAGGGATAAAATGGGTAAACACTAACTCACAAAAGAGCATATTCTGGTTTGTTAGATGTACCTGATAACTCAGTTCCTCAGTTCTGCAGCGAACCATAAATAAAGCAGCAAATGTAGTTCCAAACACACACACACACACACACACATACACACACACACACATATTTTACTACATATATATTTACTACATAATGTATAATATATTCAATAACATAAATGATATATGCAATCTATAATTATATTATATAATTATATCTATATCTATAATTATATTAT
>NC_048226.1:76950420-76982494 GCF_002007445.2 Ailuropoda melanoleuca
CATGGGTCAAAGAGAGATGCTATACATCAAATCATTAAATAGAAATACAACTGAAGTTGGAATTCTCAAAAAGATAACTTTCTACAAGTACAACAAAATAAACTGTCAAAATAATCAATCACATTTGCTGAATGCATTAAAGATGCAATTGGAAGAGATTTAAAGAGAAAAATTTTAGCTAAATATAGAAGAGCTGTAAGATACAGGCTTTCTTCACAGGACACCTGGGTAGGTGGTAAGCTCTATCAAGCAATAACTCAGAGCCAAAAGCAACAAAAAGAGGATGAAAAACCCTGTGATGTAAAATAAATGAACAAACAGAAATGAGTAAGCAATGTGAAATCGAGAGCTTTTTGTATAAATTTTTATGCACTATAGATTAGAAATTAATCAGATTTTCTAACAATAAACTAAATGATATGCATTTCTACTGATTCTCAAAAACTGGAAAGAAATAGATAATGATTATCTGATCAATATATTTATAATATTTGTCTTGGCATGATGAGTTTATCTTCAAAATATTATTGTAGGTGAAAATATATTATTTTTATCCTTTAACAAGTTTTCTTTCTTTCAGAATTATATGTATATATATATATTATATATGTATAATATATATATACACAGACACATCCACACTTATGCCTATATATGAAAACATGCTTATATATATTTAATATGTACACATACACACATTACATAGACATATTTACATATGCATATGTACATATACTATGTGTACATATTGCATATATATCATTATTAATGCTTACATATTTTCTTGCAATTTTTTAAAATACTTTTTTATCTTTTCTAAGACAAATAGTATTTGGATGAATGCGTTGGCATTTTAAAAATATAATGCAGTATATGTAAGCCCAAATTAGTCCCATATTTTAACATGTAGTTCTATGAGACAGCTCAAATATAGAATGGTGTGTCAGATTGTGAGCAATCCCAGTTCACTGTACTGCAGTGGCTGTGAAGGGATTTGTCACATTCTTTAATGATAACCATGACAATTAAGACTTTCTCCTCTCAAAATATGTCTCCTTGGAATTTCCGGATTTTGCTATCGTCTCTCCCAATAATGACTCATTGACTTTCGGTTTCTTCTTCAAATCCATTCTTGCTTTTCATTCTGGGTCTGTTTTTATGTGTTGATTTTACTTTCACCAAGGTCTTTCTTAGGGTCCAGTGGGAAATCAGTTTGGTGACACTAACATTAAGACAATGAGTATAATGCTCTAATTTGCCAGTAGACACTCATGCAGCTATCCTTCAGCTTGCGAATAACCTTCTTACTGTTAAACAGAGTGGCTAATTTGACACCTATTTGTCCTCTTAGCAGCTTTTGTAAATTCTGTTACACAAAAATGCTTTTTTTTTTTTTTAACCTTGGATGTAAACTTACCACAATATCTTAGATTCCTGCTAATTCTGTGGCAGGTTTCCTTGAATCTCCAAAACCCTACTTTTGTATCTATATGCATGGCATTTATTTTCCCTTCCTTTTACTTTCAAAATAATTGTCATTATATTTAAATTTAAATTTTCTATAAGGAGGATTTAAATAGAATTTTTTTTACAGACTGCAAATGTCATTCTTTAATATATTCAATTCATTTTCATTGAATGTAAAATCTGATATATTGGTTAAAATATTTCCTCTTACTATTATTTTTCTTTGAATTTAAATTATGCCACACTTTAGTGTTTGTTTTTTTTTAGTTGACTATTTCTCACAATTAACTGATTATTTTTATTGACCTGTATTCCTCCTATTAGGTTTTGTATATATTCATTTATTATTCTTTAAATTATTACTATAAATTTAAATATGAAGCCTTGATTTTAAGAGTCTAATACATAATTGTTACTTTTATAACTGTCCAGATAATACAAGAGCATTAGAATATTTTAAATCCATGTAACTTGTAAGATCTCATATGCTACATACATTTTTACTGTTTCTCCAAAACCCTTCAGACATCGTATTTTTTTAGTCCAATCAATCCTCATTTTGTATCTACATATTTACTCTTTTTTTTAAGATTGTTTGTTTGTTTGTTTGTTTGTTTGTTTGACAGAGAGAGCACAAGCAGGGGGAGCAACAGGCAGAGGGAGAAGCAGCCTCCCCCCTGAGCAAGAAGCCGGATGCAGGACTCAATCCCAGGACCTTGGGATCATGACCTGGGTGGAAGGCAGATGCTTAACTGACTGAGCCACCCAGGCATCCCTCTACGTATTTACTCTTGATAAATTTCTGAGTTTCTGTCTGGGTAAGTCTCTGTATAATATAGTCCCTCAAATTCTGTTTGTCACATTATATATACATTATACTTAATTCTGAGAGATATTTTTACTAGGCCTAGAGTTCTTATTTTGCTTTAGCGTATTTATATTACCATTCTCTTTCTCCTGGTGTCTACTTTTTCTATAGAAAAGAATGCTATCAGTATCATTTCTAGTCATGTGAAAATAATATATGTATTTTTGTCCTCTGGATGATTTTTAAATGTTCTGTTTGATTTCATTTTCAGACATTTCAGTTTGATATACCTAGGAGGAATTTCCCTGACGTATTTTGCTTGGGTATTTTAATGTTTCTTGGAACTGCTACTTAACTCCTTGTTTTCAGTTTGGAAAAATTGTTAGCTACCATTTCTTTCAACATTTTTTCTGCCATTTCATTTATTTCCTTTCCTCAAATTCTACTTATATATATGCTTGACCTTTTCATATTGTTATGAAATGATTGTGCCCCCCCCCAAATTCCTATGTTGAAGCCTTAATCCATAATATGACTCAATTTGGAGATAGGGCCTTTAAAGAAGTAATTATAGTTAAATCAGGTCATAAGTGTGCCCCTATCCAATATGACTGCTGGCCTTATAAGAAGATGAAGAGACACCAGAGGAGAGGTTATATGAGGACACAGGGAGAAGGTGGCCATCTGCCAGCCAAGGAGAGGCCTCAGGAAAAACCAAACCAGCTGCCATCTTGATCTTCAAATTCCAGGCTCCAGACGTGTGAGAAATACATTTCTGTTGTTTAAGGAACCCAGTCTGAAGAGTTTTATTGTAGCAGCCCTAGCAAACTAATACACATTACAGCTATTTATGTACTTTTTTTTTTTTTAACATTTGCATCTTGTCCCTCTATACTCCATTTTATTCTTTTACTTCTCAAGCTTTTCTTTAGTTGTGGTAAATCAATTTTAAAAATCATCCATTTGAAGGGCTCCTGGGTGGCTCAGATGGTTAAGCCTCTGCCTTCAGCTCAGGTTGTGAGCTCCAGGTCTTGGGATTGAGCCCCCTGTCAGGCTCTCTGATCAGTGGGGAGTCTGCCTGCCCCCCCATTTATGCTCACTCTCTCTCTCACAAATGAATATATAAAATCATTTTAAAAAGTCATCCATTTGATTTTTATTTTTTCACTTGTTTTATTTGGTTTGGAATGTTCTTTTAAAAAACTTCATTTTTTTAGAGCAATTTTAGTTTGCAACATAATTGAGAGGGAGGCACAGAGATTTCCCATTTACCTCCTGCTCCCACATGTACATAACTTCCCTCTTATAGAGATCACCTCATCAAAGAAGATATGCAGATGGCAAAGAAGCATCGGAGAAGATGCTCTACATTATATGTCATCAGAGAAATGAAAATCAAAACATTTTTTTCATGTTTCACAAGTTTAATGGAGTATTCTCACTAGTCTGTACAAACTGAAAACCCATATTGAGTTACAAATGTACCATAAATAAGACTGAGCCCTCTATAGACCTGGTCACAGTGTGGACGAGGTGTACCTAGCTGCCAGGGACCGCAGACACGTAGTCAGAAACCACACACACCAGACAAGAACCAGCCACTTGGAACTCAGAGCTTTTAAGACATGATGAATGTTAGGGCCAAGAAATGAGAACTGAGAAAGCAAGACTCAATATTTACCTCACCAAATGGAGAAGCTCTACTTCCCAACCCAAGCCTCAAACCACAGAAGACCGATTTTCTGCTTGTTGAATCTGTCCCTTTTCTGAGAAAGGAGTGCTAAAGTCTCCAACTATGGTAGTGAATTCATCTATTTTTCCTTGCAGTTCTATCAGTGCCTCATATAGTTTGATGCTCTGCTGATGGGCACTTACCCATTAAGAAAAAATATTATGTCTTGGAAAATTGATCCCATTAGTGTGCTTGTTTTATCCCTGATGAATTTGCTTACTTTGAAGTCTGCTTTTTCTGAAATTCATATAGCTACTCCTTTTTTCTTCTTTTGATTAGTGTTAGCAGGGAATATTTTTCTCTATTTATTTACTTTTAATCTATGGGTGCCTAGAGTGGGCTGCAGTTGGGTAAATCCCTTCCCCACATCAGTTAGGTTCTGATAATTCCCCAGCTGTTTGGCTCTAGTAACTGGTTTCCCCTGAGGGCAGGTCTTATTAAGAACTGAGTGTTTTGATATATTTCAAAATGGTTTCTTTTCTCCTCCCCTGGCTGGAAGCCCTAAGGGCTTTTTCCCCAATGTTTATTGTGGGATCCTAGTAGAACCACTGAAGGTAAACCTCACAATATTGTGGGGATTCCCCCATCCAACTGGGCACCCCTGGAGCTTTAACTCCCAATATTGTCCAAACCGAGCACTGCCGTTCAAGGCACTGGTTCCCATGTTGGTTTCTGCTAATGAGATTCTGTGCAGATAACTGTGACTTCCTATATTCCCCTATCTGTCTTTCCAATCTTGGAGGCAGCAGTCTGGCCTGTGTCCTCCCCTCTCATATGGATCTGAGAAGAACTGTTTATTTTTTTAGTCTGTTTAGCTTTTTACTTGTTAGAATGGAGTGGTGACTTACAAGTTCTTTATATGTGAAACTATAAACCAAAAAGTCCTATTCTTTTTTATAGTTTCAAGTTTTCTGAAAAATCATCTGTTTTATTGGTTGGAACATATTCAGCATTGTTAGAGTAATATTAATTTCTCATACTTCAGTTATCAGGACACTCTATTTCAATTTTAGTTGTTTGTTTTCTCATATCTTAGAAAAAAGTTATTTTTAGTTGAGGTATGAATATTATATGAGGAAAGTAAAGAGACTCTCACAGGTCTTGGATAATAGCTTCATATGGAATGTATTTATGTCTTCTGGAGACTAAGGACTGTTAGCAGATCATCTTAAGTTATTATGAGGATTGAGATCATTGAAAAGATTTTAGTTCCTTTAGAGCTGGGCTACTGTTTCATTTTACAAGGCTATAGTCATTTGAAAGTATGTAGGGGAAGGCACTAGCTTCAACATACTTGGTGGATTTTGAACTCCAAGTTTCATCTCTCTCACTTCAAAAGACTCAAAAGATATTCCATGATTATAAGTCACCACTCTTAGAATTGACAGGTTTCTCTAAGAGAAAATTCCCTTAAATCATGGTTTTAATTCATTTCAAAGTAAATGTTTATTTCTATCATTTATCTTGTCCTTGCTCTTTTTCAAATATCTGTTAATGATGCTTTCAATATTTTTTTTAATATTGAATCAAAAGTCCTCATTGTTATCTGCCAGATGGTTAGTCTAAGTGACATAGGGTTTCATTCTTGGAAATGAAAGTTAATTTTAAAATTATATAATAGTATATATTGCATATATTATATATGATATAAAATATATAATAATTATATAAAATATGTATAATATATAATAATTATATATTATATATAATCATATATAAATATAATTTTATAATAGATCCAAGTGAAAAGAAAATTATCTTTCAAATATGTATATATATTCTCTCAAATATACAGGTAAAAAAAGAAGAGAAAAAAAAAAAAGAAAAGAAAAAGAATCCTCAGCCTAATTATGGGAACCCAAGATAAAAAGACCAGTAGCCAGAGGTAGAGTATATGCTTTCCTTAAGATCTCATTGTACCACACTGTCATAAAATAAGATAATAAAATGTTTATCCTTTTAGAATTATAGTAACGTTAATATAGATACAGAAATATGATTTAATTCACACTATAAGCTCCATGTGTACCCTCATTCAAGGACTTTGAAGACTGAGCAACACATACATATAATGACTCTACTAAAAATTTTAGGATTTAGGAAATGACTAAGGAGAAATATTCCCTTTAACAAAGTTGTTTAAGGTTAGTTCTTTCTACTTTTTGTATAGTAACTTAATAGTTTGACTACAAATACCTTCATAGGCACATTTGCTTACACTCTAGGGCCATAAACCCAGAGATGCCTTGCACCTATCCCCTGGAGAAAACCTGTTGACATTTCAAAGTAACAAATAATCTTTCTCTCTAAAGTGTGGGGCATACAGATATGTCAGCAGCCCCATGAGAGCACAGAGTCTCCTTATTCTGGCATTCTTTTCGTGGTGAAACCCACTACATGTGCAGTTAAATATATAGCCCTCCTGATGATGTCTGTGTGCTCTGAGTGCTGAAAACCAACACAAGGTAGTGACTGGTTGCTCCTTTACTCTGTGCATAAAAATTGTTTTTCTGACCCAGGGTTCTTATTTTTTCCGTTGGCATATGTACGTGAAACTATAACAAGCTGACTTGTTAGCTTGCAAGTAAGGTAGTTTTATGGACACTTCACAAATTCTGACTTAGCAATATTGATAAAATCACCAAATAATAAAAATACCTGAATATCCCTTTTTCAAATAGGACTGACAACAAAAATGAAGTTTAAAACAAAAATCATGTTTAAAGAGTTCTATATACAAAATATACAAAGGCATTCATTATAATTCCTTGCTTTGACTCCAAGACTTTCACAAGTTGGCCACAGCTTCATTTCCTAGTTTTATTCTCTATTTTTATTCAACATAAACCATATACTCTAATAGGAATAAACTACTCAATGTCTCCTATACAGACTTTACAATGTTTATTTTGCTTGATTTTTTCATCAGTCTATTTTCTTGGAAAGCTTGAACTTCTTTGTTCTCCTTAATTTAAAACTCAATTTAAGAATGAACTGATTTGAGGGGCGCCTGGGTGGCTCAGTCGTTAAGCGTCTGCCTTTGGCTCAGGGCATGATCCCAGGGTCCTGGGTTTGAGCCCCGCATCAGGATCCCTGCTCCACTGGGAAGCCTACTTCCTCTCCTACTCCCCCTGTTTGTGTTCCCTCTTACNCTCAGGGCATGATCCCAGGGTCCTGGGTTTGAGCCCCGCATCAGGATCCCTGCTCCACTGGGAAGCCTACTTCTTCCTCTCCTACTCCCCCTGCTTGTGTTCCCTCTTATGCTGGCTTTCTCTCTCTCTGTCAAATACATAAATAAATAAAATCTTTAAAAAAAAAGAAGAAGAAGAAGAAGAATGAACTGATTTGTTATATGCTGTCCTGTCAGAAATGTTTTGTGGTAATGAGTTTGGGTAACTTGAGTCAAAGCCCATTGATGTCCAATGCTGCTTCTACTTTTCTAAATATCCAGAATACCATTTAATCATCTCTGAAAATGATGATAATAATACATTAGTTTTTTAATAGGGGGAAGGGAAATCAAATGAGCTAACCTATTCAAAGTACTCAGCATGGTCCACTGCTAACGGTAATTATCATAAGAGCTAATTGGGACAAAGCATGCATGTCCCAGAACTATTCAAAGTACTTTACATGTCTTAGCTCATTTAAATGCCAACTTTAAAAAGTTATCCATGTTTTAATTTTCACAGCTAGATATCACAGTGCCTTCTAAACTTCCACAAAATTCATTTTCTGAAATGTAGATGCCTATATATATATGTATACTACTAGGGTTTCATTTTATATAGATTATATCAATAAAGATAGACAAGTTCCTTTAAGGATAAGGGCTCTAATTCATGATGCTTTTATACTTCACAGGACTTCTTACAATGATGTACATACAACACAGCTCAATTCATACTAGGTTACTTTTTTATCTCATTAATTGCCCTTAAGCAAAACACAATGAGTGATAATCATGATCGTATTAATAGTTTAACCCTAGACCTAATAGGCTAATTATGGCCAGTGAGGCAGTATAGTCACTCCTCAAAGAATGCTCTGTGGTTTAAGGTGTCCATCATAGTTTATCCTGTGAGTCACAACCCCTCACTGGTAAAGGTATTTTGTTTACATTGGATACAACAATCTCAGTACCCGCCACACTACCGGTCTCTTGTATTGCAATCTTCTCTGACATGTAGAGAGGATACCTGTGACTTCTTTTCTATGTGATCTTTATTCTGGATCCAGTTGATCTGTGCAGAAATAAACACCTCTCTAGGAAATACAGTCTATGCCATGGCAAATGAGGTTTGAGGTATGTTGGCAGAAAAAATAATAGACATGTCTCTCTTTTACTAGCCATATGTAACCATTCACAAAACATAGTTGACTTAATTTTTCTTCTTTTCCTGTGCTACAGTTCAAATCTAACATTCTTTTATTTATTAAATAATTGAATTATTTGAGTACCCACTATGACCAGAAATGATCTAATCTGTGAGAGTAAGTAAGCAAAGTAAAGCTCTGACTATAACCAGACTGCATTCTCATAAGAGAAAGAATACACAAGTAAACAAATTATTAAACTTTATAAGCATACATTGGGAAAAGTACTCCACAGGAAATAAACAGATCGATACATTTGACTAGTTGTGGCAGAGAGTTATATTTCCTCAGAGACTTAAAGAATGAAAATGAATTATCCTAGGAGCACCTGCGTGGCTCAGTTAAGCATCTGCCTTCAGCTCAGGTCATGATCCCAGGGTTTGGGTTTGAGCCCAGAGTTGGGCTCTCTGCTTGGTGAGGAGCCTGTTTCTACCTCTCCCTCTGTCTGCTGCTCCCCCTGCTTGTGCACACACTCTCTCTCTGTCAAATAAATAAATAAAATCTTTAAAAAAAATGAATCATCCTTGAGAAGAGCCAAGGAAAACTGTCTCCATGCAGAGGTAAAACAGGTCTGAAGACTGCGGGTAGGAAAACACTTGAAGATGACAAGGAAGAGAAAGGAGTCAAGTGTAGCTTAATTAGAGTAAGAGTGAGAGGAAGAATGTTGTAAAATTAATTAGAAGAATTTTATGACAGGACCTAGGTCTTATAGTAGGAGTTTATTTAAATACCTCCTCATACTAGGTAGGGAACTAAATGCGTAAAATTTCCAGAAGACAATAGGAATATTTTTCTTGTTAACTGAAGAATTCATACTCTGCCTAAATTAGGCATTTAAAGTCAATGAAAAACAACAACAACAAATATGGGGCTAGCTGAAAGATTCAAACACTACCCACCCCCCAAGAGCCAAAACCAAAACCAAAAAAACAACCCAAAGCCAAAAGTATCCTCATGCCAAACTCAGCTCATGGGGCACTAGATTCCGCAATCCTTTACGTAAGGACTTGTTAATTGTTGTAAATAATTTGGGTTTATTCTAAATTATACCCTTTCTGCTTCCTTGAAATATATATGTGTGTGTGTGTGTGTGTGTGTGTGTGTGTGTGTGTTGGAGGTGATCTATTATTCAAAATCTTTTAGGGGCGCCTGGGTGGCTCAGTCGTTAAGCATCTGCCTTTGGCTCAGGGCATGATCCCAGAGTCTTGGGATCGAGCCCCACATCAGGCTCCTCCGCTGGGAGCCTGCTTCTTCCTCTCCCACTCCCTCTGCCTGTGTTCCCTCTCTCGCTGGCTGTCTCTGTTAAATAAATAAATAAAATCTTTAAAAAAAAATCTTTTAAAATCACCCTTTACTTTCATAAAGAATTGGCAATTTCTCAGTCACATTCTGCAAAAAAAATTTTAAGCATGATTCCAAGCCTGGCCTCTAAACAGGTGGCTACCCATGCTAGTTAGTGATTCTGGGTAAAAAACCTACTTGTTAATTACTTCACTAGCATCTAGTCAGAAGAATACCATTATCATTTTCACTTTTTTCCAGGAACTCACTGAGTATTTTCTCTTTCCCAAATTCTGGAATATCCAACACTAAGCAAAGTGCAAACGTCCTTCATGCAATTTAAAATCTATAAAAGATTACACTTAGTAGTCAAATAGATACACACGTATATAATTATTTCCAAATATAATATAGATTGAAATTCTGATCGAGTATTTCAAAAAAGTGACAAAGGAACATTTCACTAACCTGATTAGATTCTGTGTATACAGAATCTAATGCATTCTCAGATCACATAGTCCCAAATCCTTAAAGCAGGTTTTACACCTGTTTCATTTACCCTGTCCTAATTCGTAGCCTTCATATTTTACCACTACATAATCTCTTACTTTATATGTTTTGGCTACAACAGATTTCTTTTTTTGGGGGGGTGGATAATTGAATAATCTCTGATCATATCCCACTCTCACAACCCCCAAACATGCCCAAAGACCCACAGACATATAATCACAGACACATGCAGAGATGTATGTAGCTGAAATCTATTGACCCTTCAGGTCTCTGCTTAAATGTTATTTTCCTTCTATAGTATTTTCTTGGCTTCCCAGAGTATATTAAATACTCCAGTTTAAATTCATTTGCAACTTTGCGCTCCTTAGCACTGCTAAGAACAGTAAGTAATTGGACATTTATGTAATTATATTTTAAGGAATATCTGAAACTACATTGCATGCTTTGTGAGTAAATGAAGTGTAATCCTAGCATCTAGCATGGGTCTTGGCATGGCTGGAATTTCTAATGAAAAAAATAATTTATAATAACCCTGCCTAAGAAGGTTGCTGATGAATCACTGTGACCAGCAAGTTTTCTCTACCAGAAATTCACTAATGTCCTACAGATATGGTCAAGTAGTTAGTGCCAGGAATAGAAACTCAAAGGAAATTTTGAAATAAGCAGAGCTCATAAAGTAGTAAGTACCAAATGTGTTAGAATGTAGGCAAGACACCCAGTTTGAGTAAGCATAATCCAAAATATGTACAGAGGAGAAATAGTCCATTTCTTGGTCTGGGTGCTGATTCCACAGGTGTGTTGACTTTGTGAGGTTACATAAAGCTACATCCTTGTAAAGTGTGAATGCATATTTAATTAGAATGTGGGTATATTTCTGGATAGCAGACATAAACGTAGCTGATTTTTTACTGGGTCAGTGGAGACAGGCAGATTCAGAGAATATTGCGTTTTGTCATTATGAAGTAGGAACAGTCAACTCTTTATGAGGAAGGAGGATAGCCTGTCGACTATTGCTTCCTGGATCCTAAAACATCTCTTGATTCCAAGCTATGCCCTATTATAGGAATTTAGCGCTATAGTTCGTCCTGAACTTCTGAGAAATTCTTGATTTTATTATGGCTTATACATAATATTATGACATTCTTATAGTATAAATTAAATAGTAACCTTACATAAAAATAAAATATAGAAATAAATAACATATATAAACAAATAAAACTTTAAAATAAATAGTAAAATAAATAATAAAAATAAATAATAACCTTACAATAAACTGACCTTTCCTTATAATTTGGGGATGTGAATGTCTTTCGTCCCAAAAAAGCTGTTCTTTCAAATACTGATAACATCTATCATCATTCATTTTCCTAGTTAAAACAAACAAACAAACAAAAAACATGAGTAATACATGTGGAAACCTGAATACATAAAATCTCTTCTTTGCAATCCAAAAAATTATCTACAGGAAATTTTAAATCATTTTGTTCTAAGAGTTCAGGGCAGAGAAATTTTCAAAGTTCCTTTTGGTTAATGTCTAATATACTTTTATTTAGAATTTTGAACTTGCCATTGAAAATCTCTTTTTGTATTTTGATGAGAAATTAATGGAATCTAATGGGAAAGTGAAATACAATTCTTAAGTGAGGCTAATTTTAGAAATTGTGTTTATAATAAATTTGAAATTTTATTTTCTTATAATAATAGGAAACATCTTTAAGACCCACTACTAGAATAAAAAACCATCCTTCAAATTTTCTTTGCACAGAGAAATCTTTAGATTCAGAGTCTGCTTTATACACTATTAGATTCTTTTAGTTGATGTTTTTATATGCTTCAAAATAGTAAATAGCTAAATTAAAAAATAGACATATCCTAATATCTTTGGGTATTGGAAATTCTATAGGAATAATGAGCTAAAGATTAAGCTTAAATTGGACATGATAAGCAGCCTCTGTCTTTAAGTTCAATATTAATGAGATGACACAACTCATATTGATAGGACTTTTGAAATATATTCCATCTTATTGGCAAGCTGTTATTTGGAGGCTACTTCCTTACATCATTCCTGATGAAGTAGAAAAAAGACAAAAGTTGATTTTCGATCATGTCAGAGAAATTTATAATACAAATATCTAGATCAAAATATTTCTCTTTTCTCATTAGCTTTTCAAAGGTGTCTTACATCACATATATGCTTGGTTTAATACCTTATGCTACAGATTTACTTGTCATGAAAGTTCCAAAGATTGATAATCATACAAAAATATAAATAATTTAATTGTTTTCTTGTGTTTCATTTGATTTTAGCAACATTTTTCAAAGACAGGAATAAAAAATATCTTGAGCAAGTTAGGGTTGAAATAGGATGAAAGTCTTAAAGTAAAAAGCATGGAGGGCTGGATTTCTTCATAAATAATTCATGGATGGGGCTTATTGCACATTTTGTGGGACTTGCATGAATTTGTTCTATCTACTAGAGAAAGCTATTTCCTCAGTACAGTAAAAATAGTAAGGTTAGACTAGAGGACATAAAGGAACTTCCCAAAATAATTCTCTCACTTTCAGAAAGCTGTTTATCCAATGGAAATTTCTTAAGTAATAATTTTTTTTTCCAAATCACAATCTCATTTTGCTAAAGTTAAAACATTCAAGAAGCAAAGCAGTCAAGGAATAAGTTTTTGCTGAAATTAAATGAATTACATTGTCTGTCATTTAAATGAAATTCTGGGTTTACAGAAGCTAGAGTCAGGCCAAAGACTGAAAGACCCAAGATCAGGGCACACACAGTTCATGCTAGATCAGTACCCTGCAACCAGGCACAGGTAACTAGCTCTGATTCTAAAGACTAGTTTGAATTTGGGGATATATTAAAATCATAATATGTCAGTCATTCATAACACAGATTGAAAATATTTATTCCACCAGAATGCCTGCTAATCAGCATAAAAAAACATGCTATCAGTTTATCAATGTCGTTAAATCACTCCAGATTAACCAGAAAGGAGCCATCCTGCAAGTTACTGTGCTGAATTGAATAGGGTCAGATGTATTTGGAAAAATAAATATGAAAGAAAAGGTAGGTTTTAAAACAGGATAAGACAAGTTTTGGTAGATTTTGGGATTCAAAACTACAAAATAACCAATGAGAAAATATAAAGATACATTCCCTAGGTCAAATAAAAATATTAAGTCTTACACCTGATAGGCAGCCAAGAAATATCCGTTGAAGGAATGAATGATGATTAAAAATCTTTTTTATTTAAAATGGTCACGAGATACCAGGGTAATCTCAAAATCATCTTCCAGAAATGTCAGGATTCCTGGGATTATAACTGCAAGATTACAGTGACAAGTGACAGGAGGCAAAATTCCCATGCTTCTGACAAATCAGTTTAAGATGTTCCCTCATTTCTAGTCATTTTAAGGTTATTTTTAATTTTACTAAGTTTCAGTTTCCATAAAATTTAGAAACAGCATTATATATTGCCTTGGGACACTCTAACTGAACCCTAGTTTCAGCATTTTTAATGATACCTAAATTCTGTGGGAAGATACTTGTTGGTTTTTTGAAGTCCTTGTTTCTTTGCTGTGTCATAAAGATAAAATCATCTCTCTTGCCTACCTCACAAAATTATTGTGAGAATCATATGATAAATATGTTTACAAGTCAATAGTAAACTGATTTTTGTTATTTTGGACATTATTAAAAACAACTATAATAAAAGTCACATATGGGGCACCTGGGTGGCACAGCGGTTAAAGCGTCTGCCTTCGGCTCAGGGCGTGGTCCCGGCGTTATGGGATCGAGCCCCATATCAGGCTCCTGCTACGAGCCTGCTTCTTCCTCTCCCACTCCCCCTGCTTGTGTTTCCTCTCTCGCTGGCTGTCTCTATCTCTGTTGAATAAATAAATAAAATCTTAAAAATAAATAAATAAAATAAAAGTCACATATATAAGCATATATATGTAATACATTTGCAAAGTATACAGAAAATTATACAAATTACTAACAGACATGTACTTTTACTAATGTTTCAAAATGCCTATACTATATATCCCCATATTTTAAATTAAAATTTATAATTAGTCAAAAATTTAAACAATGAAATGCTGTATATTTTTTATTATAAATAAGTATAATTTGGAATGGTTGATTCAAGTAAAGAGATACAGTGGTGATATGAATGGTGGAGTTTTAAGATTTGTGCTCTTTAGACTTATCTATTTTCTTTTTTTATACCGCTGATTTTTATGATGATAGTAATGATGACAATAAAACCGTTCTGTCAGAGTTAGCACTAAATATGTATTTGTTAGGCTGTTATTTGATGTTCTGATACATGCTAGATGAATTCTGTGTCATTTGGGCAAAGCAGACTCCAGAGTGCCTTGAACTTGGGGGATTTCTTAATTCAGGGATGTTTGTAGATGTAATTCAAAACCCTGGCATGGGTTTCTAATTCATGTAACCATGTTACACCCAGGTCACCAATGAGAATTAGATATATGGAGATTTATCTGAGGGACTGAGGTTAATTATGGGTGTCATACCTTAAGGAGTAAAAGATAATAATAATAATAATAAGGTACGAAAATAAACTTACATAAATTGAGGGAGTAGTCTAACATCTGACGAGCCATAACTTCACAGACTAGATATTGTAAGAACAGAGGCAGGTGAGCAGTAGAATCACTTGAGTGAAAGATGCCAAAAGCAGTGGATATCACTGTGTAGCACCTCTAATCATGTGTGAACTAAATGTCCCTCCACCAGAAATTATTAAAATTAATGAATTATATGGAAGGTAGGTCAAAGTATAAAATTCTTTATAGTTGAGTGGCCATCTAACATTTTGTAATATTATATTAACATGACAAAATTTTACTCAACAGAAAGTAACCAGAAGAATGCAAGAATTCTGAAATTAAATGAATTATATTAAAAGTATATATGTATTTTATTTAGTAACTTAGAAAAGTTATCTATAGGATATACTCAAAACACTTAACAATGATCGGTAAGTGAAAAGACAAATTTATTTTTTAAATACTATGTAGGAATATATTTTGCCAAAATTCTTTCCCTGAAATCTTATATAAAATGATTTCTAAGTCTAACTATAACACTGATGTTACTTTTGTTTTCTTATTTAAGTATGTTTATTAGGTTTTTATTGTTATGTAGCACATTACCGCAATCTTAGCATCTTAAATCAAGTAACATTTATTATCTTACAATTTCTATGGATCAGTAGTCTGGGTACAGCTTAGGTGGGTCCTGTGCGAAGTGACAAGGAATGTGTTGGCCAGAACTGAGTTCTCTCATGGAGACTTGACCAGAGATGGCTCCTTCTCTACGTGTATTCAGGCTGTTAGCAGAATTATAGTTGTAGAACGAGGTTGCTACTCCCTCCTGGCTATTGTCCAGGGCTTGCTCTGAGCAAATAATGCTCCCTGCAGTTCCTCACCATGTGGTCCCCTCTAGAGGACCTTTCACACCATGGCAGCTTACTTCTTCAGAACCAGCAGAGGAGAAAGTTTTTAGCTTGAATCTGCTAGTGAAATGGAATCTTCTTGAAAAATGACATAATCATGGGAGCAATCTTCCATAATGTTTGCCATATTCTATTGTTTAGAAACAAGTCACAGTTCATGCCTACACTCAAGGACAAGGTATTTTACAAAGGCATGAGCACCAGAAAGCAGGATCATTTAGGTGTCATTTTAGGGTTTGTCCTTCACAGTTATGAAATATCAAGTGATACAATTTGACTATTTTCTTTTTGTATTTAGATACTTCATTATGGTCCATCTGAATTGTTGATTAAATAAATTTTTATATTTCAGTTAAAGTACAAATCCCTATACCACTCATATAGTATGCATTTTCAAAATGAAAATTCAGCCAGTGTTGTTCTGAAAATTTTTTAGGGCAAAATTTTGACTTAAGACAACTTTTTAATAGGATGATTGCATTATTCTAATAAACGTTCATGCAGAAAGCAAATATTCATTTTACTTTGTAGGGTGCCTATGCATCTTGATTTCCATCTCCTGAAAAAAGAAAAACTTTTTTTTTTAAAGTTTCCTAGTTTTCTACTATAAAAAAATGTATTTTAGGTCTAGGGTAAAAGAGATACATAAGTCTTTAAAATAGTTATCTTTGCCTTTTATTTCTAAATTGGGTTCCAAATGCTATCTACTTTGTACAAGTTAATAAGAAAGAATAACTAGTACTTTAAATTAGTCTCACTGTATTATTCCATTAAGGAATTTAAAAGAAAATTACAATGTTTGAAACAAGCCTCATACTTTTAAAAAGTTCCAAGAGTATCTTTATATACACATTTTGTTGAACTATATGAAATTGCTCATTTTTGCAGTACAAAAACCATTAATGTTATGTGGATTAAACTAGTAATATGATGTTCAAATAGTATGTACAGAAATATGTGCATATATAATGTGTATATATATATGTTTGTTTAAACTGCACAAAGGATATAAAATAGAAGGATAAACAGATATACATTCCTTACTACTTTGTGAAAAAAATAGTATGTGTGTGTGAGCTTTCCTTCTGTTGTTTTTTTTAATGAAAAAAAAAAGTATCCAGAAAAAGATACTTCTAAATTTCTTTATTTTAATAACATAGTTAATCCACTCTCTTTTAATTTAAATTTATCATGGTAATTAGAAGTCTTTTCAGGCTCTGGATACCCTAATTAGTGGCAATCACAGATGTGATATATTTCTAGTACCAAAAGAAAAATTAAATTGACTGACAAATATCATCCTAGTCACAAACACCACCTCCAATCATGCCTAACTAGGAGAAAGAGAAAGGCCAGACAGAATTAAGAAAGTGACTCGGGCTTTATGGCAGCTGCTGTCTTCTTCAAGTGCTCATGAATGAAATACAAACACACAAAGTACCAATGGGAGGGGATAGAAAGACTTTCTCATGAGATTCTCTCTTCATGTTACTTAGAAGCTCCTCATGTTATGGAGGATAGGGTGAGATAGCCTCCTCTCTGTTCTAGGATCTGTGAGACTTATCCAGCCATTAAGAATCAAAAATATATCTTTGGAAGTCAAGCATTATTCTGGAAAGCTAGCAAGAATTTTGCTCATGTCAAAAACATGCCATGGACTGAGTATTTAAACTCCATCAGTTTTGACTTCCTAATCATGACAATTCTTGTGTGACAGAATGAAGTACGAGTGCAAAATACTTGGTATAATATAAGTAAGCACTCTAAAACCGAACTATCAGTAGTAATATTAGGACTGCATTTTCTTCTTAAATTTTCATGTGAGCTTATTAAAGAGTAAACCTTTCTTCTTCTTTTATTTTTTTAAAGATTTTATTTATTTCTTTGAGAGAGAGAAAGCAAGAGAGATCACGGAGAGGGAGAAGCAGACTCGCTGATGACTGAGAGGAGAGTTGGACGCGGGGCTCGATCCCAGGGCTCTGGGGTCATGACCTGAGAAGAAGGCAGCTGCTTAATTGACTGAGCCACCCAGGCGCCCCAAGAATAAACCTTTCTTCTATAGTTCTATTGTTCCTACTGGGTCTGAATACTCTTAGAATCATAATTCCAAAATAGGAGTCAGTTGGCTTTTGACTTTAGAATGCTATGGAAATCTTTATTGTTTTTTGTTGGTTTTATGCACATTTCACAGCCTCACTTCCAGTGATTCCTATAAAGATGAAACTCGGCAATCATTCTTATTTAAAAATATTTCCCAGGTTATTCCGATGTGCCTTCATATTTTGAATCTACTGCTCTGACCCCTACTCTGTCTTTATACTTCACATACATACTGATAAGCACGTATTTCTTATCAAATTCACCAGAATGAATTCTAGTTGCTCCATTCACTGCACATATGGTAGCGAGTAGGTATGTCCTTTTCTTTATGAACAATCATCATCTCTCACTGATGGCTTTCTAAACACTTGCCCAAAATCTACTAACATCTTACTTCAGCCATAGTTATCATGCATTATGTCAATTTTGTTATTGCAAGCTTTAGTGAATGACATGAAAAATTGGCAGAATCCTACATCGAAGAGGAAAGAATATATGAATCCATGTAAAAATATTCCAAGTGTAATTGGAAGTTAAGTATGCATATGAAGACAAGAAAATGAAAAAAAATTGGGAGAACAAAATTTATTGTATTAGCACTAAAAGATTTAGCATAATCGAAAGATATGTATGACTCCTGGGATACCTGGGTGGCTCAGTCTGTTAAGCATCCAACTCTTAATTTCTGCTCAGGTCATGATCTCAGGGTCAAGAGATCGGGCCCACACTGGGCTCTGTGCTCAGTGGGGAGTCTGCTTGAGATTCTCTCTCTCTTACCCTCTGCCCCTCCCCCTGCTCTCTCCCTCTCAAATACATAAACCTTGAAAAAACAAAAGACATGACTAATACTAATAGGAAAAACCAATTTAAGTATGTTTATAATTGAAGATAATTCATATTATTTTCAAAAATAGTAATCATCATCACTCATTCAGGGTGTCTCTGGAGTCTCATGTTAGTCCAGAAAGAGAATAAGCAAAAACTGATACAGTATTTCATTTGTCTTTGCCATTTTTCTCTAAAAATTGAGCTAGTAGTGTCACCTATAATTGGATGCTATCAATTTGGCAATTTCCAAGCACCACAGACTGTTTAAAACTGGTCAAAGTTAAAATGTCACAGCTATTTCTGATAAATGCTTACATATTTACCCTTAATCTTTTCCCTCTTTTTTTTAATAAGTGGCATATTATGTTGATTTCTTTCTTTAGATGGGTATCTGAATCTTGAAATCAGGCAAATATATAGACATTCAAACCTTGTTTCTAATTATAACACTACGGTCTTCATTATATTACTTCTTTATCTTCACATGTACTCAGATGCATTATGCAATGATCTCAGTTAGCATACTGGCATCTGTTTAAAGACTTCAGTGTTATTTCCATACCAGGTAGGCATTTTATCTTTGACTTGTTTTTTGGTTGTTTTTTTTTTTTATAATCTGGATAAAGTTTTTTCCTCTGAAATACTAAAATAAAGTGAAAGAAAACTTAAGCCATTTAATAAAAGAAAATAGAAATGATTCAGAAATGTAACATAAAAACATTTTGTTAAATGACTAATCTATGAAATATGTGGTAAAAGTGTAAAAATGGACAAGATATACTGTCTTTCCTGAAGAATATTAAAGTTTAGTAAGAGCACAAACTAATCACAAATAAGAATACAAGATGGAATGCATTTTGCAGAGTAGGTAGAGAATGTGATTCTGGAAGAAAACAGTAGAAAGAAGAATGAAAAGCAGATAGGTATTAAAGGTGGCTCCAAAGGTTAGCCTCGAGAGGAGGGTTAGATATTTTCCAGGGAAAAGGGCTGTTGTAGATGAAATTGAGTCAGATGAGGTCAGATTGGAAGCAATTATATTGATTCTTCTTCTGTGATCAATGGGAACACTTTAAAATGTTTGAGTAGAGAAGAAACATAATCAGAACTTTGTCTTCAATGAGGAACATTACTTTGGAAGTAATATTTGCAACTCATTGCACAGATGGAAGATTAGGGAGCAAGAGAAACTTGTTTTTAAATTTACTATTCAAGTTCAGATAAGAAATGATAAACACTTGGATTTGCATAATGGAAGTAGGAAGAATGGGAAGAGAAAGAAATGTGAAAAAATAGAGAAGACTGTGGTGTTCAAGATATAGAGAGTGAAGTAAGACAAGATACAAAGATGTTTTCAAGTTGTCTAGGCCCAAATACATAGGCTTGCTGAGTGGCTGGGTTCCTGCCTAAGACATTCATGGATAGATAGAAGGGCATAGCTTAAACTGCACTTCAAGGAAAAGAAGATGATATAGATTTTGGATGTGTTAGATCACTAAAGCATCTAGGACACCTTTATGGATATGTTCAATAGGCACTGAAATATAATGGTAGGAATACTAGAAAAGAATTAGGACTATAGAGTACAATAATGAATAATTTAAACAGTGGTAATAATGGTAAATAATTAAGAAATTGATTCTGAAGCCCAGAATTGACCTGAGTTAAAGAAAGAATGACAATGAAATACTAACCCTTTCTTAAAGGAAAGCCTTTGATATTACCTTGGCCCAAACTTGAGCTCATCTATTCTATGTATTTAAAAATAAATGGTTCCTGGGGCACCTGGGTGGCACAGCGGTTAAGCGTCTGCCTCCAGCTCAGGGCGTGATGCCGGCGTTATGGGATCGAGCCCCACATCAGGCTCCTCTGCTGGAAGCCTGCTTCTTCCTCTCCCACTCCCCCTGCTTGTGTTCCCTCTCTCGCTGGCTGTCTCTATCTCTGTCAAATAAATAAATAAAATCTTTTTTTAAAAAAGTAAAAAAAAAAGAATAAATGGTTCCTGGAATGGCCGGGCAATGGCTTCTGATATTAAAGGAAGCAAGATGGTCAAAGGAATATTTATTTCATTTCCTTATTTTGGTCAATGGCTACATTCAACACACACATACTGCAGAGATGCAGGAGGTAAAAGAAGCAATTACAGCATCAAAGTGAGTGAGAATTATTGAGAGAAACTAAATGTGAAGGCTGTTGGAAGAAATAAGATCAAGAGCAAAAGTGAGACTTAAAGGCTTTGTATGGATCTTCATGGTATTATTATCTGAAACGTGGATACAATTTCTCGTGCACATCAACAATCCCTCTGACCTCATCTTCCCATTTCTCTCTTGATCACTATGGTCAAGCTAGCTGCCTCCACTCTGCTTCTCAAAAAAGCAGGCACGTTCCTGCCCCAGGGGTTTTTCACTGACCTTCTCTCTTTGCCTGAACATTTTCTCCTGCATGGGATCATTCCAAGTCTTTAGCAAATGCCACTTTCTAAGTAAAGTCAGTTAATTTAAAATTGCAAAGCCAATGCCCCTAGCAATCTCTTTGCTTTTATTCTCTTTACTCTTCTCTAGCATACTATAAAATTGACTTTATTTTATTTTACTTTTTACTAATTTCCTTTCTTCTCTTACTAGAACAGGGGATTTATTTCACTTGATGCATCTCCAAAACTTAGGAAAATATGTGTTACATAGCAAGAGCTCAATAAATAATTCTGAATTTATAGAATTTTTTTAAATTTGGAAATTTGAAAGTTATTTGGCATTTAATGAAATGCCATTTACTACTTTGAATTAACTGGCCTCATGCAAAGCCAAAAGAAGGTGCAGCCTTGTATTCTATATGGATATATTCCTCAGGCCGCCACTTATTTTAATAGGGTTAATCAAACCTAAATAAGGCAGCTAGTCCATGAACAAGCCACCTACTGCATCTTCTCTGAAGGCTGTCTATTGGTATAATCCCGTAGTGGCCACTTGAATATATGTTGTATTTACTTGGAGCCAGGGTTCATGTTAAGCTACGTGCAAGCAAAATTCCTCTAAGAGAACAAGAAGTCAGTGAAGAAAGGAAGAGAAAAGAGAGGTACTTTAAGGATCCCAAGAGAGAGCAGGAAAAGAAAAAGCATGCATACTCTGAGAAAGGAGAAACACCCCAGCAACTAAAATTGACTAGGTTCTTGTCCTTTAGGGAATGGATACATCCTGATTTGAAATCCTGGGAGAGTTTCTTTCATGTTCTTATTTGTTCCTCTACTCCTTTACTTGAAGTTAGCTAGATGACTCACTGCACCTGACAATCATAGTTGTTTAGAACAGTATGATTCTAGAAAGAATTAACACACAGAATATTAACAGTGCATTTTTCTTAATGTTTTCCTCCAATGAAAAACGCCTGGAAAAGTTTCCCCAAGCACCACCGTGAATCTGATTTTGTCTGCACTTCAATGTCACTTCTTTATAAATGTCTCTTCTGATCATCCTTTCTATATATGCTTCCTTTTTTCTTTCTCATAATTCATGTTTCATCCATTTATACTTTATAACTATTTATAAATAATTTATAAATATATAATAAATATTATTTTGAATTTTTAAAGTAATTATTACTTTTTGTGTGTGTGAACCATTTCTCATAGAGACTGTATTTTGCTTGGGGGCACTGGAGGAAGTCAGAAAAAAAAGTACACAAATGAATCTGCAATTTAATATGAAATATTAGTAGTATGAAAGAAACTATGGTACTATAAGAAGTCAAAAACTAATAACGGGTTTGCTTTAGATGGGCTGGTCTCTCAGAATTGGGTTTCTGTTTTCTTTTTCTCAATTATATTGTAGGGTTTTGTTTACTTGCTTAATTGCTTAATGTCTGGAAATTTATTGACAGTGTGTGAGCACATACACATATACACGCATACAGATACCTGAGTTCTGATGATATGTCATGTTATCCTGGCTTGTGGTACCATTCCTTTGGAAGTCACATTATATGTCACATCCTTCAGAAAATTGCTGTCTTGTCTAAACCAGGTTAGACTCTAACCCTACACCCCCAAACATTTCTGCTTTACTGCTGTATTAGAATTTATCACATTCTGTCATAATTGACTGTTTCCTTATCTGTCTGATCCATTAAATATAAGTTCTTTCTAGGGAGAGATGATAATTATATTAGTTGCCTATATATAATGCATCTGCAGCAGTGTCTGTCAGTGTCCTCAGCAAATATTTATCATACGTTTGTGGTGAGAAGATGAAAGGTTGAGTATTTGGGCATTTAACAACTAGGAAATCACTGTACCTATTCAAAATTAACTATATTAAGGATATATACTAGAATATATTTAAAATCACTGACACACTATTTGAGCCACATACACTGCTACCTGACTGACTACGCTTCCATTTTATTAACATAGCCTTTCTGGAAGGAACAGTTCCTGTGTTTTAGGAAAACAAAGTTGTTTTTTTTTTTTTAAGATTTTATTTATTTATTTATTTATTTGACAGAGAGAGAAAGACAGCAAGAAAGGAGCTCAAGCAGGGGGAGTGGGAGAGGGAGAAGCAGGCTTCCTGCCGATCAGGGAACCTGATGTGGGGCTTGATCCCACGTGCCCTGGGGTCATGACCTGAGCTGAAGGCAGACGCTTAATGACTGAGCCATCCAGGCACCCCGGAAAACAAAATATCTTAAATTATATCACCATGGGAAGTTTTCATCCTTCATGGATTTATGTAACATTGTCACTGACTTGATACTTATGAGATGTTTGCATGACTGTACCTTCACTATTTTAAAGAAAGATGTGTGTAATAAACTACATGTTATTTCAAAAAATGAGAGGATAATTTTCTTCAATATAATAAATTCAGATGTTTGATTTTTACTTGTTTGGTAACAAGTTTTTTTAAGTATGCTATATATTTTTAAGCCAAGCAATTTATGTATTTCATTGTCAAGGTTTTTACTCTCATTCATGTTGCTACAAAATGGAAAAGGGAGCCATTTTCATTTTGCTTCCTTTACACGTCAGTTTCCCCTTGGAAACAGCAAGATTAATCTCTCAAACTTACAATATTCCCAATAATTTTTCTCATAACCATAGCATTTATTTATAGAGATGTGGTTTGTAAAAATATAGATCTCAGGCCGACCCTATTGAAACACCTTTACTGAGTTTTACAATCATATCCTCTTCTTAATTATTCTGTTTACGGGGTGCCTGGGTGGCTCAGTCAGTTAAGCAATTGCCTTCAGCTTGGGTCATGATCTCAGGGTCCTGGGATCAAGCCCCACATCAGGTTCACTGCTCAGCGGGGAGTCTGCTTCTCCCTCTCCCTCTGCCTCTTCCTCCTGCTTTTGCACTCTCTCTCTCACTCTCTCTCTCAAATAAATCAATAAAATCTTAAGAAAAGAAACATTTAATATGTCCTATGCAGTCCAGTCTCATCTGGTCCTAGCCTATATATGTGATCTGTGTGTTCCTACAGTTTACCTAGGTCACTATACCGCTGTTATACTGTTATCCTAGAAACTGCTAAACTCCTCTCCTCTCAGAATCCTTATAGTTATCATACAGGAAGATCTGCCCTCCATATCTTCTTATGCCTGGTTCTTTTGTCACTGTCCATGTTTCTTCATGTAAAGCATAAATAGAACCCTTCCCAGAGAGGCTTTTTCTAAACACTCTCAGGGCCTTGCCCTTTGGTTTTCTTCATCAAAACCCCTTATTTAGGGGCGCCTGGGTGGCACAGCAGTTGAACGTCTGCCTTTGGCTCAGGGCGTGATCCCGGCATTGTGGGATCGAGCCCCACATCAGGCTCCTCCGCTGGGAGCCTGCTTCTTCCTCTGTCACTCCCCTTGCTTGTGTTCTTCTCTCGCTGGCTGTCTCTATCTCTGTTGAATAAATAAATAAAATCTTTAATAACAACAACAACAACAACAAAACCCTTATTTATTTATTTCTTGGCATTGATGGCAATTTTTACTTATTTTTATTTCTTTAAATGTGTGTTTTCTCTTTCCCTTACTGGAGTGTGCTCTCAACAAGAGCAGAGTCACCATGTGTCATGTTCTCTATCACAGTCCTATCAAATAGCCATTATGTGGTACATCTGTACACCATTATAATAAATATTGGGTAATTTAATAATTAATGGAATGAAAACAAAATGAAATATATTGAGATTAAGCCTCTGAACATGGTGAACTTCTGCTTTTACATCTACAATCTCAACCTGGCTGAAGTTTTAAATGGTTTTAGAAGAGTCACTCTTTTAGGCATATGGGGAAGGAAAACCATTGGATATATTAAAATAATTATCAGGTTCACAAAAAGCACTTATCTGAACTTTCCAGATATAACTCACCATTCAGCACACATTACTTGTGAAGCCTCTAGATGGTAAACACCACATTTCTGCGCTTGACCCTATAAATACAGGAACAACACTTCCAGAAAGGCGCTGCTCTCATTGATTCAAATTGAAGGCTAACGAAGACCTGATATATCATGAGTGCTCAAAAATTATGGTAATTGCATTTTTAATTAGACATGTATTTTATGAAAATACAAACGGAAAAATCAAATCAAGAATTAAATACGATTTCTGATGGATTTCTCCTAAGTAGAGCTTATTTTTGACTCATAGAATTCTTTCTCCATTTATAGGCAGCTTTAATTTTCATTTTATGGGATTTTTGGGCAAAAATTCTGAACTTTTTTGCATCTAAAGATGAATTTGGCTTGCCTTTAAACATGACGGAAATAACCAAAAGTATACAACAAAAACAACAAAGCAACACTAAAAAGAAATTTCTTCATTGCATAAGAAGTTGATTTCTTATAGAATGGACAACAATTTCCTTAAGATAACTCATTCATTCATTTATTACACTTCATTTGTTCATTCATTAATTATATACACCACTTTCTTAATATAGTCTTTGTATCATATGCCATGTTATGATGGAAAACATATTTTCTTTAGCAATAAATTAAGACTGGTGAGGAATTTAATATTCCTTATGGACACAGATGGGGGCATGAACTAGGGACACCTATAACAGATATCTAAAACTGCACTGTTTTAGAGTGCTTGAAAGGAAAATTTAATAATACTGATCCTGTCTTTATTAAAATTATTGGTATTTTTTTCATCATGGGTTTTACACATTACTTTTGTTCTTCTTTTCAAATATTTCACTAAAACATCATTATCTTGATTACGGTTACTGTGTGTGTATGTGTGTGTGTGTGTGTGTGTGTGTGTGTGTGTGTGTGTGTTCCCTTAAATTTTGCTACTCAATTGCCTCATTCACCTCACTTTAGTATCAGGAAGGAAGGAAGAAAGGAAGGGAGGGATGGAGGAAGGAAAGGAGTGAGGGAGGGAGGAAGGGAAGGAGAAAGGGAGGAATAGAAGGAGAAGAGAGGGAGAAAGAAAATATTCAGATGAAATAATATAATAGTGGTTGTAGTGGGTTGAATTTTGGCCCCAAGAGATATGTTCACATCATCCCAGAACCTGTGAATGTATGTGATCCTGTTTAGAAAAAGTCTTTGCAGATGTAATTATGTTAATAATCACGAAATGGGATCCTCATGGATTATCCATGTAGGCCCTAAATCCAGCAAGTTTCCTTACACCAGATGCACAGATGGGAGGCACACAGAGAAAAGAGGAGAAGGCCATCTGGAAATGGAGGTAGAGATTGGAGTTATACAATACATGGAACCACCAGAAATTGGAAGAGGTAAGGAAGGGTTCTCTAGAGGCTTTGGAGACATTGTGAAATTCCAGAATTGTGGGAAAATAAATTTCTCTTATTTTTAAGCCACCAAGTTTGTGATAATTTGTTATAGTAGCTCTAGGAAACTAATAGAGTGGTGAAAAATGCAGCAAGCATTATAAGACCATGGAGTAGGAAGTATTCAACTGCACTAAAGAGTCATGAATTACATAGCCAATTATTGGGGTGCCTGACTGGCTCAGTCAGTAGAGCATGCAACTCTTGATTCTGGGGTTGTAAACTTGAGCCCCACGTTGAGTGTGGAGATTACTTAAAAACAAATTCTTAAAAAAAGAAATACATAGCATTTATAAAAAGAGAACTAACAAAATATATCTTCGGATTATTATTACTTGAACAGTTGTATGTAAAATGATGGAGAACAATGTATAGGGAAGTCCAGGAAAAGAAAACACCAAGATTTGGAAAAAAAAATATGTTTAGGTCATGATTGTGTGTATGTGCTTGTTCGTTAAAAAGGAGTTTGGAGGCAGTTTATTAATAATATAATAACGTATACTTCATGTTATACCAGTTTATGACATTATTTGGAGTTCATCCGTCTGTTTGAAAATGTTCAGTCTTATATAATAAATAAGGCAAATATTATATAAATGATTTTTTTCTTTTCAATAAGAGCAGCAAATAGATACTAAGCACTCATATTAATGATATGATATGATATAAGATCAAAAACGAATGGAATTCCCCAAAGCGACCAGATATTATTAGCATTATTTAGAATAGATTTAATGCCAAATGTTTTGCTCTAAGCATTAAAACATCATAAATTAAATTATTAAGTGGCTAGTGTGTGTATATATATGGATATATATTGCTATTGAGGAATTTCTTTTTTTTTGTTATTGAGGCATTTCTAAGGTGCTGTCTTTTTTTGTATAAGTCCTTCTCTTTGATATTTTTCATAGATTGAGGGCTCTTGTTTTGTTTTGTTTTGTTTTTTTGATTTCTTTGATTAGGTAAAGTCATGGAAGATGAAGAATGGATTAAGCATGGTGCTTGCTGAAAGCAAAATGTTCTTTTAGTTGTTCTGAAGTAAAATGAGATCTATAAATACTAGGAATCTATTGAATTTAGACCACTAGAAAAATGTTTGGCTTTTGTGTTGTTTTTTCTTTATTAATGGTAAAGATAATACCAGGATGACAAATCCCTTTCATTTTGAAAAAATAATATAATTAAAACCTGAAACTCTGCAGAAATGTTCTCTAGGTAGCATTTCATTTGTTTCAGACATGAGTTTCCCAGAAGGATTAAAAGTTCTAAGAAAACTCAAACCTAGTGAGCATATTCCAAGAATAACTGTTATATCTCTAGAACAATCTGCAAATGCATTTTAACTTCTATCTTGAAATTAATTTATATCTAAATTGGACTGATTTTAAATCAGTGCACACAAATATATAATATATATTTTCTATCCATTTTTCTCCAGTGATTCCTTTTCCATCATATATTCTTTGGATATTTCATATTTCTGCTTTTTGTTTTCTCTACCTAGGTTACATTGTATTATGTCAGAGTCAATTATCAAAAATGAAAACTACCTAGCAAGTCTTCCCTTTAGAATTAAAAACAAGCCAAAAACAAAAATACTGTGAGGAAACCAGGACTTTAGGTAGCAATACTTTCCACAATTACTGAGGTGGCTGAACAGTGAACCACGTGGTTAAAAAAAAAACAAAAAATCAATGTTCTTTTTTTTTTTTTCAGATTTTCTTTATTTATTTGACAGAGAGAGAGACAGCCAGTGAGAGAGGGAACACAAGCAGGGGGAGTGGGAGAGGAGGATGCATGCTCCCAGCAGAGGAGCCTGACGTGGGGCTTGATTCCAGATCCCAGAACACTGGGATCATGTATGAGCCAAAGGCAGACACTGAACGACTGAGCCCCCAGGCGCCCCCAATGTTCATTCTTTTACAATGTAGATTCTAAGCAGGTGGTACAAAGAACAAATGCAATAGTAACTTTATAAAAACACGTGTTTCAAATATTAAATTGATGTCTAAGGCTGACTAATCCATAAGCAAAATAATTAAGCCTGTTTATTCTGAGCTAAACTGACACATATGATAAAACACCTTCGATGCAAAAGAAAAGCATTCCAACATGTAATGTTAGGAACTAACAATATCTTATACACTTAAACTGTCCTAGGTTCTATACATAGAATTTTGCCTGAATTTCCTCATTGACTTCTCCAAAAAAAAAAAAAAAAAACCACTATGAGATTAGTTTTATTATTATCCCATTTTTTTTAAATGAGAAAATTGACTGAGTGGCTTGGTATCTGCTTATTTCATATACCCAGTACATAATTTTTAGGTTTAGATACCTGTCAATACAACTCTAGACCCCAATGACTATGTTGCATTCACCAACTATTAAGAAGAAAAATATTCATTCTTCCAATTTATAAATATTTAATAACTATCTACCATTTGCTACATATACGTCTAGGTGCTATGATATGGTACTAACAAAACAGACAAAATTCTCTGTCTTCACAAAGCTAGTATTCTACTTGGGTAGGGAGAGAGATATTATTTCTATAGAATTTCCTTTTTTTATCACTGAGTTATGGTAAATTAGCTAGCATCAAGAAGAGTAAAAGTTTTTTCACAGAATTTTCTAGTCATTTGTGGTATCTCATTCAAACAAGTAGAGAGAAAAAGAGGAAATAATTTTCACCATCCATTCGAACAAACGGCAAAGTATGATATTAATTTAGTGGCTTTCATTATAGAGGAGAAAGCCAAGTGATTAGGTTTAGAAATGCAGGGAGACTTGAATTTCATTGCTTGAAATGCCTAAAGTAGATGAATCTCTTCTGTAAGAAAGAATTTTTAGAAATCTTTCGTACCCCCCAAAACAAAGAAGAGAGCCTCACGGTTGGACTCAAACTCTAGTAGATTTCTGGAGTGGATTCTGTAAGTGATGACCAAATCAGAAGCCATGGTGTTTTCCAGAGTGACTGCACCGGTTTGCATTCCCACCAACAACAGTGCAAGCAGGTTCCCCTTTCTCCACATAATCGCCAACATCTATTGTTTCTTGTGTTGTTGATTTTAGCCATTCTGACAGGTGTGAGGTGATATCTTATTGCAGTTTTGATCTGCATTTCCCTGATGATGAGTGATGTTGAGCATCTTTTGATGTGTCTGCTTGCTATTTGGATGTCTTCTTTGAAAAAAGGTCTATTGTTCTTTATTTTGGCAGTTCTTCAAAAATTTAAAAAGAGAACTACCCTATGATCCAGCAATTGCACTACTACATATTTACCCAAAGAATACAAAAATAATAATTCAAAGGGGTACAAGGGACACACACCCTGATGTTTATAGCAGCATTAGCAACACTAACAAAATTATGGAAACAACCAAATGTCATTAACTAACAAATGGATAAAGAAGACGTGAGATACACGGATACACACACACACACACACACACACACAAATGGAATATTACTCAGCCATAAAAAAGAATTAAATCTTGCCATCTGTAACAACATGGATGGAGCTAGAGAGTATTGTGCTAAGCAAAATAAGTCAGTCAAAGAAAGACAAATACCATATGATTTCACTCATATATGTAATTTAAGAAACAAAACAGATAACATAGGGGGAACAATGAGAGAGAGGCAAACAGAGAACAGCATCTTAACTATAGAGAAGAAACTGAGGGTTATCAGAGGGGAGGTGGGTGTGGGGATGGGTTAAATAGGTGATGGGGATTAAGGGATCACTTGTGATGAGCACTGGGCATTGTATGTTAAGTGTTTAGTTACTAAATTGTACAGCTGAAACTAATATTACACTGTATGTTAACTGGAATTTAAATAAAAACAAAACAAAAAGATGTGTTTGTAAACATATATGTAGAAGCCTGTGGAAATAGACTTATGCTAAACTCATTAAAACTAGGTTATGTATATATTTATACAGATATACACCAGGGTACAATGGGGATATAAACAAATAAAAAATAGTATATGTTACAACTGATAAATGTCAAGACAAAAAATTAAAGAAAAGTTTTGGGAGGAGGGAGTTAAGATGGCGGAGGAGTAGGGGACCCCTTTTTCAGCCGGTCCCCTGAGTTGAGCTGGATAGGTACCATACCAGCAGGAACATCCACGGAATCAGCCTGAGACGCAGGAAGATACATCTGGATCTCTACAAATGAACATCTCCAGCGCTGAGTATCAAGGTACGAATCAGGGAGCCATGAAACCTCACACAGATATCGGAAGATAAACAGAAGGGGGAGGGAGCCGCCGTGTCAGGGCGCCGGGAAGCGGTAGCCACCTGCACGGGGGAGCGGACGGACCGCGGACCCGCACACTTAAGACAGCAGACTGAAAACGGGAGCTCTGGGAGCGCGCACGGGGCGGCTGGCGGCTGGCGGGCCACCTGCACGGGGGAGCAGGCGGACTCGGGACGGCACCCGCGAGACAGCAGACTGAGAATGGGAGCTCCGGGAGCGTGCGCGGGGCGGCTGACGGCTGGCGGGCCACCTGCACCGGGGAGCGGGCGGACCTCGGACCCGCACCCTGGAAACAGCAGACTGAGTCCGTGAGCAAGGAGTGGGCGCCACCAAGCATCTCACAGAGCTCCGGAGCTCCGGTGTGCTCACTGGATTCAGGCTGAGACCGGGAGCTCCGGGAGCATGCACAGGGCAGCTGGCGGCTGGCGGCTGGCGGCTGGCGGCTGGCGGCTGGAGGGCCACCTGCATGGGGGAGCAGGCGGACTCGCGGTCAGCACCGGCGAGACACCAGACGGAGACCGGGAGCTCCGGGAGCCCGCGCGGNGCGACTGGCGGCTGGCAGGGTTGGAAACACAAAGGACAGAGACGCACTGGCCCTGGAAGTGAGGGCTGGGACACCGGGTGTGGGGCGCACAGCCTGGGATGCTGCAGGGTTGAGCAGCACCAACAGAAACAGAGTTAAAGTGGCCAGAACACCAGTGGAGAACGATCTGCGATCCCTCTGTTCTGAGACAGAGGCTGAATTTAAGCCGCTGCTGCTCTGACTCTCAGAAGAGGCACAGAAAACCACCAGGGAAAGCCTCCAGAGAACAAAAGCCCGGAAATACCGGCTCACAGGGAGCCCATCCCCATCCCCCCTTGCAGGGGACTCGGAGACTCTACCCAAACAGGGTTTTTTGAGTACCGGCAGGCAGGCCCCTCCCCCAGAAGGCAGGCTGAAAAATCAAGAAGCCCACAACCCGGAGTGCCTGAGTGGCGCAGTCATTAAGGTCCTGTCCTCGGTTTAGGGTGTGATCACAACGTTCCGGAAAGGAGTCCCTCATCGGGCTTCTCCACCAGGAGCCTGCTTCTTCCTCTCCACTCCCCTGCTTGGGTTCCCTTTCTTGCTGTCTTTCTGTCTCTCTCTCTCTCTCAAATAAATAAATAAAATCTTTAAAGAAGAAGCCCACATCCCTAAGATCTCTATAAAACAAGGGCGCACGGCCTGGGTCCCAGTCAATAACTTGGGCTCTGGACAACCCTGCAATCTCTCATCATCAGAATGACAAGAAGGAGTAGTCACCCCCCAGCAAAGAAAAGATAATGAGTCTGTGGCCTCTGCCACAGAATTAATACATATGGATGTATCACAATTATCAGAAATGGAATTCAGAGCAACAATGGTCAAGATGATGAGTAGACTTGAAAA
>NC_048226.1:76987832-77080614 GCF_002007445.2 Ailuropoda melanoleuca
AAAAAAAAAAAAAAAAAAAAAAGAGAATCATTTGTGGAAAAGAGTTAGATATGCACATGGAGATGTTAAGAAAAATGATGTTAACTCAGTAACACTAGAAAAACCCAATTTTTTTCCTTTTCTATTAAAAATTACATTGATTTTTATATTGTAAATTTTGCTTTAAAATGCTCAGGTGATATAAAATTGCAGTATTTGTTAATGTATTCACGTTAAAAAAAATACATTACCTGACAAAAAGCAGTTATTGCAGGTAGGACTCAACACTGACATTCTCATCATTAATTACAGATTGTAAGATTTTACTGCAGCCACTCTCTAAGACATTAAAAGTACTTAAAGAAACAAACTTGACTCATGAATTGTGATGCAGGTAATTCCCTTTGACATATTATAAATCGCACCATGTCATATTGTAGAAATCAATTCATTACTTTACAAAGCATGGCTCCTTAACATGTTTATTTTACCATTTTGACAAATGAATGACATTTAAAATTGAATACTCATTTCAGGATTTTTTGCTTAATATAATATAATGTCTTACTATATGAAAATGTGTTTTTATTTTGCAATTATAATTCTTTAGACAAGGTTTTCTTTAAGTTTAAATATATGGTAGGGACATACTACAGTTATGTTTTCCATTTTTAGATTATATTTTCTTTTACATCATTGCAGTATTTTAATTATATCCAAGAATTAATATTCAGTTCAAATTCTGATATTAATATAAATTTTAATAACTCCTATATTTAAGAAAATATTAGGAACATATTCTTACTACTATATCCACTCTTTAGAATTAGGATGGACTCCCACCTGAAAATTTGGTTTAAATGTCAAGACATAATCACACACACACACACACACACACACACACACACACACTCACAAGAGGGTTTGAAAAGATTTACTAGTGACATGATGAGCAGTTCCGACTTAGGGAGAGCAGTTCAGACTTCCGAAACTGCTAAAAGAAAATGATTTGTAGGAGAGAGAGTTAGAAAGGGAGACTGGCTTTCGTTTTTTATGGAGTGTGGGAATGGGACCAATATGAAAGTTTCTGTGCAACTAAGACTTTAAATGGTGTGACATTCCCATGGGTAGAGAAGGAGTTGGTACCCAGTCTTTTGCATTAGCTTTCTCAGATGTAGGGCAGAGGGAAAAGAAAAACGGATAAAGCCTAAGGGATGCTACCACATACATAAGGGAAAAAAAAAAAGTGTCCAACCCTTTATTACATTCACACTAAAAAAAATGTAAGAACACTAAAATTGATTTTCAAATTAGAATGTTTGTATTATTATCAAAAATGACATAGAGTTCTAAGACTAAAACCTGTACACTAATCTTAAGCATTTCTTTAGGAAGTGTTATTAATGGTAGATGGTTTTTTCAGTGCAAGCCCTCTTTAAAAAAAAAAAAAGGAAGAGAGGGAAATACATAATCCTAAATAATAAAACACCATTCTACTTCTCTAGATCTCTATAAATCTGCGTATCTAAATTTACATTGAGATCTGCATGCAGATGCAGATAATACCACTCTTTTTACTTAACTTCACAAATTCTTATTTTTTAGTCTTATTATTTTGAGCACTTTGTATTCTTTCCAATCTTAGTTCTGTGTATCTACTCTTACACACACACACACACACACACACACACACACACACACACGGTATTCTTAACATGAATGGAATTCAATGGCAATTTTACTTTAATGGTTAAATGTTATTGCTCACTGAGTTCTGACATCTCAGGAACTTGCATGGAAGATTGTTTAAAAATCAAAGACATTCAAACTTATGAGGGACAGGAATTTAGTTCCTGCTTTCATGTAGCAGTGATGTTTGAGATCATCTGCCTCCAAATGCTATGGAATTGACTTGAGAATGGTACTATGTGTGGATATCTACATTTGATAACTTTGATTGGAATTTTCACACTGGAGAAGCTTGACAAAGATATTACATGTCTACAAAAACCAATTTGCTTAATGGTAATTGGGTACACTCCTCTTGTATTATTGAAGTTGCGTGTTTGAATAAAAGCTTTTTTCTCTATATCTCAGCCTTTCCTTGATGATGTGTTGCCAAGACAGTGACAGTAATGCCATCAATTTGTTGCTATGATTAAAGCCCTGAGAAGGCATTCAAATGCAGTTTGAGACGGGCATCTTTTCAAAAATTCCTTAGTATGTCTATTATATAATATAAATCCTACATCCATTAAAATTGATGATGTAACAAGGGCATCATCCAGGTGCAATATTGTTAACCAAAATTTAAGTAAAGTAGTATTTCAAAACATAATCAAATTACCAATCACCTCTTTTTTTGACATTTTACACTTACCCAATCTGGTATTCAAGATGTAATGCTAAGAAAAGATGTGAATTTACCTAACCCATATTACGAACAAGGACTTCATATAATTTACATTGCTTCTAAACTTTGTGAATTATTTGGATATTTCTTGTTTTATTTTATCACTATATAGAGACTTTTTAGTTATGTATAATAATTAAGATGCTTACTTTATTTTCTAAAATCCTGGTTTTATTAAAAATTATATATTTAGAGAGTAATATTACCAATGCCTCTCTTCTGCAATAATAAAATATTTAGAGCTTGTCAGAATTTCAGGGGTATAGGACATCCATTTGCCCTTGGCAATTAAGTCCACAGGGACTCACTTATTATTTGCTCATAGTATACAGAGCTCCTAACAAGAGCGTTTGATTCTAATAAAAGGGTTCCTTTCCCTGCTACACTGCTTGGAAAATAGGAACAGGGTAGACACTTACTTACTTAGTATGACTCAAAAGATTCTGCAAGTTCCCATTTATTGAAAATAGCCTCTTTTGATTGAACTATAGCTATAGAACAGAAAATTCTCAACTATAGAACTAAGGATTAATCATTACTATATACTGTCATGTATATGTGAGTCTAAGAGCATTAATTAGTGAGATAGGTAATAATTAAGTCATGTTAATATGCTTGTAATTTAATACTCTTCCAACTTACATTTTAAATAACTGATCCTATATATGAAATTGTTAGTCACTTCCATAACTGTTCTTTTCTTACAGCAATCATTCAGAAAGTCATGATTTCATAGTAATCTACATTTTGCACTTATCCAGTTGCTGCTTCACTTATTCCTATAATATATTTGAAAATAATAAAATGCCTGATCATCTTTATAGACTCCACAATTTGCCAGCATGCCTCAAAAGAATTTTAAAAATCAAAATACTTAACTATATCTGATGTGTAGTGGTTAATACATTCTCAGAATGTAACATGTAAATATATATGCATACATGAAACAAATTATATCAATATATGAAGAATTAGATATTTGCAATGTAGACAACAATTCAAAGTCTCCTTTTAAAATAGCATTATTTAAATTATAGTTCTTTGCTTGAGCAAATATTATAAGTTACCTTAAAAAATAAAACAACTGATATTGGTACAGGGCATTGCCTACAAGGGTAAAACATTCCCATTGCTGAGAGGAGGAAAGTGAAGGTGAAGAAAAACTACTTGGAAATTAGGGGTGGAAGAAATAGAATTAGTCCTGACTCTGATCCCCTTGAAACTTCTGCGTAGATGATTGTGAGTTAAAGATCTGTAGTTGTTTTGGAATGGCTGGGAAAAAGAGTTTAAAATTGGAGGAGGAAACACTGGCAAGGTAACCAAGAAAGATTGTGAAACACTGCATCATATGCAGCTGACACGGTGAATGCCTGGCATAGGAAATATAGTTGACAGGTAGACTTGAGGGAGCAGAAGGCAATGTATGGTTTTAACGTGGAATAACATAATCATATTTGCTATATAAAAAGCTGATTGTGGAAAATGAAAAGACAAAACGAAAGGCAAATAAATATTAAAGTTGAGAAGATTTTATCCTAATCTAAATGAGACTTGATAATGACCATTTAGAAGTTAAAATAGGTAAGAATCTCACTGATGCAATTCCTATTTATTTGTATGGCTTGACTTTACATCCTTTAGCAGTTTTTGACAGCATTTTCCAGTTTTCATATCTTTCTTCTCTACTTTACTAAACCCCAGGCCATGCTGCATTTACATACTCTGAGCTATGTATTCTGTTTCCCAAACGCTCCGTTTCACTAAAGGGATAAGCAGGTTATAACCTCGATCAGCCAAATTCAAGTGGAACACTGGGCAGATTGCTGTATTCAAAAACATTACCACATAAACTGAATGCCATTGTAACATCATGGGACATCTAAAAGGCATACACAAGATTAAGTGGGTGTCTTAATTGCAGATGAGGTACAATAACATGGCATCAATATGTAGGTGGTAATTGAAGATCAAAAGAGGTGGAACACATAGTCCAGGAACAAGGGTGTGGAAGCAATAGTGTCCCCATTTGCCATTAGCTCCAGTGACCCACTGGGAAACCCTGCTTTCAATCCTTCAACTCGAATGCGTACAGAGTCAGAGGGTCTGCTCCCAAGGCAGGGGGCACTCTTTTCAGAAGATAGTAAGGTTCAAGTGAACTACCACTGCAGCTGTGATCTGGGCATTTTGAACATCTGGCTTCCAGAGACCAGCAAGGGAGAAACAAAATGATTATGCTTATAGGGATATTTTATCCAGATAAACGGGAAAAGATGGGATTTTTTTTCTTTTTCTTTTTCTTTTTTTTTCACAATGAGAGCACAGAAAAAAATACTGGTAAGATCCTACTTCGATAGCACGTGCCAAATTGTGAATGTCAATGAGCATGAGCCACAGTCCCTTTCCACATGAGATTTCCATCACCAAGGTGTCAAACACCATCATAACAAACATTTGGGTCATAGTCCCAAATTAACAAAACAATAGAGATAAAAATGAGGGAGAAGAAAACTTAGAATGGGTAGTGGAAGGAAAGGAAGCAGCTGTGGCCCTGAGATAAACTGCAGTGGTGGGGGTTATAATTTATCCAATTAATCTCCTTCTAAGTTTCACATAGAGGCCATGAAAGAACTGCTTGACAAATACAAACGAAGAAGTGAATCTGTTATATACAATAGGTGAACTATGGAAGCCATGGATGTATGTTACTCAGATGTCCATTTAAGAGGGAAACTGCTGTGAGTAATGTAGTTAGCTGATAGCCTTATACTGCTGCACCAAGTAAGACAAGTACATTTGAGCAATATAAAAATAGTCATTAGGGAAATGCAAATCAAATTCACAATGAGAGGTCACCTCATACCCATCAGGATGTCCCCAATCAAAAAAGACAGACAAAAAGTTTTGGAGAGAATGTAAAAGCAATGTGAACCTTCGTATACTGCTAATGGAATTATAAAATGGTGCAAATGTTTTGGAAAATAATTTGATGGTTTCTCAAAATAGAAAACATAAAGTCTATTCTTAGAAATACGTTCAGAAGAAAGAAAAACATATTCACATAAAAACTTTTACATAAATATTCATATTTATCCATATGTGTTATCCATAATAAGGAAAAATGGAACCACCCAAATATCCATCCATGATAAATTGATAAACAAAATGTCATATATTCATAAGTGGGATATTATTTGGCAATAAATAGAACAGAGTACTAATACATGGTACAGCATGGATGAACTTTGAAAACATTATGCTAAATGAAAAAAGACAGTCACAAAAGGCCACATATTGTATGATTCAATTTATATAAAATGTCCAGAGCAGACAATCTACATATAGAAAGAAAGGAGATTAATAATCACCTAAAACTGGGAGCATTTTGAGAGGATGGGAACATGGGTGGTGGTAATAAAAACTGGCTGCTAATCAGTAAGAGGTTTCTTCCTGGGATAAAATGTTCTAGAATTGGAATGTGGTGATGGACGCACAACTCTGTGAATATGTATATACATATATGTACACTTTAGATGGGTAAATGTTATGGTATATGAATTATACACGAATAAAATTGTTTAAAAGTTCCTATTAGGAAGATAGAATTTTAATTCACAATTTTATATCCACATGCAAATTATGTTCTCTAGTTTTCTCTTTTAAAAGTTTTCAAGAGGAAATTATGCTTACGTGCTGAATAACAGTGGCACATTTTCTACTTTTTTAAAAAAGCTTATTTATAAAGACCCCAAATTTGTCTCACTTGGAGTATGTGGCTAAATATTGTATTCTTTGTTTAGTTTGCTACTCTAGATTTCAAATGTTGGAGGATAATTATTTTTATTATAAAGAGTATAATTAAATTTTTCTTATAAAAATAAATGCTTCTTAAACCCCACCTTTATAAAAAATGAGATACTTTTTTATTATACTGATTGGCTTGTATTGCTCAGCCACTTAAAATTTATCATTATCACAATCATTGTTTTGTATTTATAAAGTCCAGTAAGGCCTATCAGTGATTTTCAATGATTATTTAATTAAAACCAATGAATTATGAATATAAGTGGTAATACTAAATCTTTCTTTGTGCATTCTGGACACGAGACTTAATGGACAAGCTATTCTCCAATTAATCTTATTTTAAAAAAGTAATCCATACTTACTGAAGCTATACACGGAAATTTTCTGTGATTGTAATTACAAATTAAAGTCTTTGGCTTTACAAATTAAAGCCATGCCAATATGAAAATCCTAATAAATTCTGGTAGAGCTAGGAAAAAAATGAGAAAAGGATTTGTTAAAGTCTCCAACTATAGTTGTGTGTTTCTATATTTCTCCTTCTAGCTCATCAGATTTTGCTTCACAAATTTTGAGTCTCTGTTGCTTGATGAATATACAATTAGTATCTTTACATATTCACGGTGAATTAATCATTTTATCAGTGTACATTGTCCCTTTTTGTCTGTAGTTTTGAGGTTTACTTCTTTGGATCGTAATATACCTACCCTTGGATTTGTTTGCTTAATATTTGTACAGAATATCTTTTCCCATCCTTTTGCTTTAAATCTATCTTTGTTATTGAATTTGAAGTAAGTTTCTTTACATAGCATGCAATTTGGTCACATTTTTTCCTCTACTCTCCCAATCTCTGATTAGATACTTGGACCTTTTATATTTAGGGCAATTTTTGATAGGCTGGCTCTTAAATGTGTTAGTTTACTGTTTTCTGTTTTCTCTATTTCTTCTGTTCTTTTTTTCTTGCCTTCCTGAGTTACTAAACACTTTGGGTGTTTTTAAATATATTCCTTTTCATGTTGTCCTTACTGGTTGCCTTCAGTATTAGAATATATATATAATTGATTTATTACAATCTACTGGTATGGGTAAAGTTTAGAAACTTCATTTAGGTTCCTCTGCTGTCCTCACTTTTAAATATCACTGTCATGAGTACTGTCTAGTGTACAGTAACTTCATTCCAATCATTAAATAAGATGTACAAAACCTATGAGGAAAAGGCTACTAATTGTATGTGTATGTATTTCTGCTGTTTCTGTTCTTTTTTCCTTCTGATTGCTTCAAATTCTTTCATCATTTCCTTTCTGTTTCAATAACTTCCTTTAGCCAATCTATAAAAGAAGGTCTGCTAGTGACAAATTTACTTGGTTTTCTTTTGTCTGAGAATATTTTTATTTATTTTGTATTCCTGAAGGATAGTTTTGATGGTTACAGAATTCACAAGTGACAGCTCTATTCTTTCAACACTTGAAAATTTTATACAGAAAATTTCTTATGACCACTATGGCTTCCAATGAGAAAACAGTTGTCATTAGAATCACTATTTCCATTTAGGCAATACATCACTTCTCTCTCACTGAATTGATTTTTTATTTGTTCTTTATTTTAAAAAAATATAATTAGTATGTGTCTTGGAATTCTTTGGGTATTTACTGTTTGAAATATGTTCAGCTTTTGGATCTGTAGGTTTGTGTCTTTCACCAAATTTGTGCAATATTTAACTATTAATTCATTGAATACTCCATTAGCCCCATCTTTCTCCTATCCTTCTGGGTCTTCAGTAATATAAAAGATGGATCTTTTCCCACAGGTACCTGAGTCTCTGTTCATTGTTTTTGTTTGCTTGTTTGTTTTTTACAGTCTACATTTCTTTGTTATTCAGGTTGGATCAATCTATTGATCTGTCCCTCAGGTTCCTCTGGCATCCATACTCTACTATTGAGCACATCTAGCAAATTATTTTTTCCTGTCATTTAATGTTTAGTTCTACAATTTTTACTTGGTTATTTTTATATCTTTCCAAATACTTTTTTATTTTAGGGAAATTTTCAAAGCACTTATATAAAAACTGCTTTAAAATTTTTGTCAGATAAATCAAACATCCGATTCCTTCTAATTTTTATTTCTGTTAATTGTCCTTTCCTAATCAGGTCGTTATTATTTTGGCTCTTGGTATACTGAAGGATTTTTTTAAAAATTATATACGAGGCATACATCTACCATGTTAGGAGACTCTTGGCCCTATTTAAATATTTTATTACAGTAGGTAGGCATCCTGTTTTGATCTAGCATGCATGTTCCAGCCTACTTTTGTTCACTGTGTTTTTAATGACAAAGTTCAGGAATTTTGTGTGTTATTTTTGGTCTCCTTGGTTTACCTGATGTCACTACGGCTTTCACTAGTCAGTCCCTACTTGTATTACCTCAGGGGAAAGTAGGAGTTAATCTGGGCCAGGCATCTGAGTGTCTTAGAGTTGAGGAGGGGAGTCTCAGAACTACAAGGATGAAGAGACTTCGAGGGCTAGACAACTCTGTTGGCCAGATCTACTCTAGCTCTGTTGGACAGAAATGCTTGCTGGAATGGGAACATTCTGTGGCAGCCCCCCCTTGCCAGTACCTCTCTGGAGTCTATTTTAAATTTTTATTTAATTGCCTAGAATTCCAGTTCATCTTATAAAATAATTATTTTCATAACATACTAATGTAATTACCTACAGACACTCTCTCCTCTGCCTAGATTTTTAAGATTTTATTTATTTATTTATTTATTTATTTATTTATTTATTTGAGAGAGAAAGAAAGAGAGAGAAAGCACAAGCAGCAGGAACGAGAAGGACAAGCAGATTCTGGGCCACCAAACACAGAGCCCAGTGCAGAGCTGGATATAAGGACCCTGAGAGCATGACCCTAGCTTAAACCAAGGGTCCCACACCCAACTGACTGAGCCACTCAGGGACCCCTCCTCTGCCTAGATTTTTAATTTGTCACAGATTTCAGAAGTTCCAACACTGCCACTTCCATTAATTTGCTTAAACTTAAAATATTTAACTTCATCTCAAGAATAAAGTTTTTCAAATCTATTAAAAACCTAGAGCTCATTAGTAGCCTTGCAATTATTAAAAATGAAGTTCTAACTTTTTTCTATGAATCTGACTTGCAACTGGGCACAAATGAAAGCATAAGCTTCATATGGATAGACAAGGTTGAGATGATAGCATGGTTAGATCACACTCATTCAGGGGCGCCTGGGTGGTGCAGTCGTTAAGCATCTGCCTTCGGCTCAGGGCGTGATCCCAGCGTTCTGGGATCTGGAATCAAGCCCCACATCAGGCTCCTCCTCCGCTAGGAGCCTGCTTCTTCCTCTTCCACTTCCCCTGCTTGTGTTCCCTCTCTCGCTGGCTGTCTCTCTCTGTCAAATGAATAAATAAAATCTTTAAAAAAAGGCGGGGGGGCGCCTGGGTGGCACAGCGGTTAAGCGTCTGCCTTCGGCTCAGGGCGTGATCCCGGCGTTATGGGATTGAGCCCCACATTGGGCTCCTCCGCTGGGAGCCTGCTTCTTCCTCTCCCACTCCCCCTGCTTGTGTTCCCTCTCTTGCTGGCTGTCTCTATCTCTGTCGAATAAATAAATAAAATCTTTAAAAAATAATAAAATTTAAAAAATTTAAAAAAAAGATCACACTCATTCATTTTCCAAGAATGGCAGATAATGCAATCTGGAGTGTAGAAATTCCTTGAACTGGAGTCAGGAAGATTAAATATTGACTCCCCCCCCATCATCTGGTTGCACAGACGTCACTAATTTACATAATCTCTCTAGACCTCTTTATTGCTGGATAGTAAATAATATATACCTTTAATTAAGTATATCTTAAATGATTAAATGTAGGACACTTCCTTTCATCAATTCTTAATACCATTAGGAATAGAGTTTTAACTCTCTATGTATATTTGTTCAGGTTGTAACTTGCTCCATTGTCAGATGAGATGTGACTACATTACAATTTGAGGAGAATAATGAACTGAGACATTGCTGTTTATTTTTGCCTCCTATGTAAAGGAAGCAAAATGCAAAGACATCAAATTTACAAGAGTCCTCAACTATTTGTGATTGAAGAATTACAGCAAGAAAGTGACTAAAATTGTAGAAACAGCAGCTATAGAAGGAATACGCAGTTCCCCTAAAGAGCCTTTTGACAGCACCAGTTTCACAGGGAACTAATATTGCTGAGAAAAGTAGTAATAGTATCACAGATGAATGTGAATAGAAGGAAGTATTGAAGTAGTCCTATTAAATCTAATTGCTCATCCTAATAATTCATCTATAAAACTGTCTCTTGTAAAATAAGATTTATAGCTTTACAAGTCTACCTCTGTCTAAATATTGTTCACTTACAGGGAATTAATAATTTTGAAAAATTAACCTCAAAATGACTATTATATTTAGCAAGGTATCTTTCATTGACTGGAAAGAAATTAAATTGAATTAATGGTTGAAAGCTTTTCCTATTATAGTTTAATGTCCTTCTGCTAGGGGTTCTGGGGGTTAGTCAAATCATGTGTTAAATTAGAATACATGATCAAGATCATCCAGTCTCCTCTAAATGCTTCTAATGTTTTGTTTTTAAGACTAAAATAAATGTAAAATTTTATTTCCAATCATGTTTTTTTCAGCAAAAACTGAGTTAGTGGAAAAAAATTCATTCTACTATTCCAGATACCAACTGTAGAAACTCTACCTCCATATTTCTTTTCTGATTCTTAGATGAAGTCTAATTTGCAGACCATTTGGGTAGATCACTAAATGAGCTGGAAAGACACTTTTCTTTCTAAAAGGCATCATTCATGCATATGTTTATTCATTCATTCAGTAAAATCTTATGTATAGCTACTCTCTACTAGAGGCCTTTTTATGAGCGTGGGATTCAGAAAAACACATAACAAAATTCCTCTCTTCATGGTACTTATTCCCTAGTGGAAGAGACAGACATTAAACAGCAAATATATCTGTAAAATAGATTATATTTTAAATAAATCATTTAGTATGACAGACAAATAATTGAAATGTTTGAAACTTGTTAAGATTATTAAGTATGTCTCAGTAAGAAGTTGACATTTGAACAAAGATTTGAAAGGGATGAGGTTGTGAGCTACGTGGATATCTATGAAAAGAATATTCTAGGCAAAGAAATGTAATTAAGCAAAATCTCTAATGTTATTACCTGTATTTTCACAGATATATCAACAGAACAGAAGTTGAAACACTGTAAACAAAATGATATATTAATTAAGATGTTATTGGGTTAATGGAAGGGGATTGTGATGGTTAATTTTACTTGTCAACTTGACTGGATCATAGGGTTTCCAGATTTCTGGCTAAGCATTATTTCTGGGTGAGTCTGTGAGGATGTTTCCAGATGTGGTTAGCTTTTGAATTGGTGGACTCAAGAAAGAGATTTGCCCTCCCCAGGTATGTGGGCATCATCCAACACACTGAGGACCTAAGTAGACCAAAAAACAGAGGAAGGACAAATTCTGCCCTTCCTGCCTGATTGTGTGAGTTGGGATAGTAATCTTCTCTTGCCTTCAGTGCTCTTGGTTCTCAGGCATTCATTCTGGACTGAAACCTACATCAGCCTGGTTCTCAGGCTTTCAGACTCCAACCAAATTACGCCACCAGCTTTCTTGGGTCTCCAGGCAACAGCAGATCATGGGACTTCTGAAATTCCAAAACTGCATGAGCCAATTCCTTATAATAAACATCTCTCTAGGGGTGCCTGGGTGGCTCAGTCATTAAGCATCTGCCTTCAGCTCAGGTCATGATCCCAGGGTCCTGGGATCGAGCCCCGCATCACCTCCCTGCTCAGCAGGAAGCCTGCTTCTCCCTCTCCCACTCCCCCCACTTGTGTTCCCTCTCTCATGGTCTCTGTCAAATAAATTAATAAAATCTTTTTAAAAAATAAATAAATAATAAACATCTCTCTATATATATCCTATTCATTCTGTTTTTCCAAAGAACAATGACTACAGAGGCATATCATTCCTGGGTCTTAAAGATGATTATTAGGAGTTGACATTTGCTATTCTTCTAAGTGAAATGGAAGACACTGGGATTTTGAGAAGGGAATGATATGATATGATATGATATGATATGATATGATATGATGATATGATATGATATGACTTAAATTTGCAGATAATCATCTTAGTTTTTTTGGTTGTTTATTTTTAAAGAATGGACTGTAAGGAAAGAAGGAAAAGAACTAGGAAGATCTGGTAGGAAATTATTTCAGTAAATTGCAGTAATCCAAGAGAAAGATAATCATGTATGAGACCTGGATGTTAGCGGTGGGGTAGACAAGTATGATTTTGGATATATCCCAAAAGTGGAGCCACTGGCATTTTCTGATAAGTTATATAGTAAGTGTAAAAGAAAGAGATGAGTCACTATGATACCAAGTATCTTGGTTTGAGAAACTGGAGGGATGGAATTAACCCCTTATGGAAATGGGGAAGGAACATGGAACTAAGAGATTTGGAATACAGTAGCCCATCCACATATATGTAACCATGCTCTTTTTTATTATGCAAGTTGAATGTATAACTTTTTAGGGAGGAAAAAAGATTAATGCCTGAAAATTCCTTCCTTTGTGCTGTTTTAGAAATCTACCTTCACATATGGCTTTAATATGTTTCCAAGGCTTAGGGGAAAAAAATGGTAAAAATTAATTTGATTGAACTTCCCACAAGTTCAGACTAGAGGAAAGTAACTCAAAACTTCCTATCACCCCCTTATTTTTCTAGATAGATTACAACCTTGTAATTCTTATAAACTACCAGCAATGAACGTAACTTTTTGGTCAGGGGTCCTAATTTTTAAAGTGAGCAACATCTGCTAGGGAGAACATTCAGAAGATTATCATCTTTACACAGGTGACTGGAAGCAATGGGCAATCACTAGATATTATTTGCTATTACATTTGCTCAGGTAGTACTCTCCCAATGTTACAATTTTTCATTTATATGAAATGATGTGATAGGTACTGCACACTGTAATAAATTACAGAGAATGGGAACTTGATAAGTAACATAATTAAGTTCTACCCATACTATATAACTACAATAAATGTAAGGTGTTAGAATAGCTATTAAAATGAAATTTGTATAAATGCCCAAATAAAACTCTCAAATTTTTAATGAACATGTTTGTCACCATTAATGTAATTTTATATCACTTATTAAGCTTGCACTAGATTCACACAATTGTTCTTTTACACTTTTTGTTAATAGTCTCTTGAATACCTTGAGAATCACCATTGATGAGAATTTTTTTGTTGTTGTTTTATAATAGGTTATGAAAGGTTTAAAGCCATTTCACAGCTATTCTAATGTGTGTGATGCAATTTATATTTAAAGACTCTTACAGTCCGTTCTTATCTTTCACTAGCAAATGTAATGTTGGTATTTCTTGTAATAATTATAAGGGCTATAATATGTAACATTTGAAAACAATGGTGAAGCTCTAATTTTTAGAATACATCTGTATTGACTAGAATCTCATGGTGCAGTTCGGATGCCCCTAAAAGTACATCAGTTGCAGGGCACCTGGGTGGCTCAGTTGTTAAGCGTCTCCCTTCAGCTCAGGTCATGACCCCAGGGCCCTGGTATTGAGCCCCATGTTGGGCTCCCTGCTCAGCGGAAAGCCCGTTTCTCCCTCTCCCACTCCCCCGCTTGTGTTCCCTCTCTCGCTGCCTCTCTCTCTGTCAAATAAATACAATCTTTAAAAAAAAAAAAAAAAAAGTACATCAGTTGCAAATGAAGAGAAATAGCCCACATAAGTGAGAAAGTATCTAAACTGACACTTGCAATTCACCTGCCAGATGTCTAGACTAACTCCACTGCTTCCAAATTCTACAACTCAGGTAGTGTACTCTGTTTCTTGGGCGCTCAGAATAAGAGACCCATTGTCTACTATGGACAGTGCCACACCCTCCAGCTGGTTGCTAAGATAGGTGTTCAAGTGGCTACACTTTGCATTTAAAAGCCAAGTAGGGAGCATCAGAAGCTGTTCATCATTTTTGTTGTCTGGCTGCCTGTGGGGATTGCAGGCTATGCTGTTTGTCATTCAGGCAACCTGCTGAGTAGCTGCACAAAATGCTAGTAGAGGCTGGAAGCAAACTATCTAAGAGTTTCAGCAACCCCTAGGCTCTGTTCAGATGCCACAAAGCCAAAAAAAAAGAAAAATCAAAATCTCACTATACCTGGATTCATTAATCAGCAGTGTGGCACAGCACAGGAGATTCAAATTAGAGATTAAAGGCTTGTGCCATTCTGAAATTTTCTCTTTTGTCCCCATATACATGCAATCTTATTGTAAAAAAAAAAAAAATCAGATACAGTACAGACCAAATAAGGTTAATATTTTAAAACCTGCTGTAGGCTATAACAAATACTGAAATTCAGGCTGGGGAAAAAAATATACACACTGAAGAAATTTAATAAGGGCATAATTATATATGAAAAGTGAAAGAACATTGTTAATAGAAAAAAGAGCAGTCATGTTTTATTAGTTATTTTATTGAAATTACTCTTAATACGTACATTTTAATAAAATTTGATGTATCTACTGCTATGAAGCTATCACCACCAATTAACCAAGACAAATAAAAGGAGTAATGGCGAGGATGTGGAGAAACTGGCACCCTTAGACACTGCACCAAAGATTTCAAAATGGCACAATCACTTTGAAAAACAATTTGGTGATTCTTAAAATAGTAAACATACCACATGATCTATCCATTCCATTCGTAAGTATTTACCCAAGATAAACAAAAGCATATGTTCATTAAAAAAATAAACTAGTATAAAAAAAAACCCCACAACTACTTGTGCGTAACTCATAGAATATTTATTTGTAATAACCCAACCCCAAAGTGGAAACAAACCAAGAATCAATCAACAGGTAAATGGATAAATAATGGTATATGCATAAAATGGAAAGCCAGTCTGCAATAGAAAGGAGTAAACTAGTGATACATATTGCCACATGGACATACCACAAAATAAGTATGCTGAGTAATACGCTAGATAAGTAAAAGTACATACTGAATGATAAGGTTTTTATAAAATTCCAGAAAATACAAACTAACCTCTAGTGACTGAAATCAGAGCAGTGGTTGTCTGGGATAGGGAACAAGGCAGCACCTGAGGAGTTAGGATATTTAAAAAGAACACAGAGAAAATTTGAGGTGATTTTTATGCTAATTAGTTTATTATGGTGATAATTTTTTGGGTATATGACACAACTCATTAAGAAATGAACTTCAAATATGTGAATTACTTCATGTCAATATGCCTTAACAAGATATGAAAACATGGCTTGGTAGTAAAAGAATTGTGGTAATGCCAAAAGAGATAAATGGTAATGTGATCTCCCTGCAAACACAAATATAAAAACCCGGGGGAGGGGGAAAGTTAGACACTGGACAGTGCCCAGCACCAAAAGCTGGATAATTGTTTAATTGCTAAAACAAGTACAACTACATGAAGTATTTATTGAGAATTCATGATATACTGGCTTGAGGGCACCATTTAAACTCTAAGGAAAACAATAGTAGGAAAAGCTACAGCCTTACCTACAAAAGGTATCACGGGTCAGAATGAGGGTTTGGAAAGCGGTAGGAAAGATTGGTTATGCAGAACTCCTGTCTGTGAGAGAATCCCAGAAATAGTGAAAACCAAATTAGAGTACAATTTTCTCAAAATATCTGATTGAAAGTTAAATTATGCAAGCATGAGGGGCATCCCTATCTCCTCCCTTAAAAAAAAAAAAAAAAGATAGAGACCAAAAAGTTTTATTCTTGAAAGTTAGAACCAGTCTGTCAGATTGTTGATTCCCTTAATTGACTGTATCCTCAAAGGTTCACAGCCCAGGTGGCAGAAATGTGACGCTGAATGGCTTTGGAGTATGGAGTGCAGATTCCGAAGGAAGGAGAGCATCTGAAAATAAGGGGACAATCTCAGAAGCAAAGAAATCACAGAGAGGGTAAGTCCCATCTCTGTCTAGATCTTCAGCTGAGCAGCAATTACTTCAAGCATAAGGGAAACATCCAAGGGACAGATTTAGAAAAAAAAAATGTAGCAGTAGGAAGCTGTAATATTAAATCAGAGATACCAGCAGCTGCATACCACGGGGGAGATACAGTTTGCAGTGTGAAGCCATACACGTTATTCACAGACTATAAATAAAAGATAATAATTGACAGAACATGACCGAATATAGAGTTGCTACAACATATTGTTTATAATGTCCAGTTTTCCACCAAATATTGCTAGACATGCAATGACACAGAAGAGTATGACCCAAACTCCAGAAAAGATCTGTCAGTAGAAATTGATTCACAGTGGGTTAGATGTTGGATTAAACCGATGATGATTTTAAAGGAGCTAGCTTAAGTTTACATAGTAAATGAAAATCCTTTCAAAGACTTGAAGGATAATACACTATCAGTGAAAAAAAAAGTAGAGAATCTCAACAGAAATTTAAACACTACTTTTTAAAAGGAAATCCTAGAGCTGAAAATTTACTAACTGAAATAAAAATGCTGTTGAAGGATTCAGCATCAGATTAGAAAGAGCAAAATAATCAGTGAACTTGAAGATATATTATTAGAAATTACAAAGTCTGAAGACTAGAAAGGAAAAGGGTAATACTGCATACAACGAATTGGGTAATGTTTCTCTTCTACTTTCTGGAAAGTTTGGGTACAATTTATATTATTTCTTTTTTAAATGTGAGATTTCATCAGTGAAGCCAACTGAGTCTAATAGTTTGTGTGTGTCCATGTTTGTGGGTGTGCATCTGTGTGCACATGTATTTACGTGAAGATTTTTTCAATTAAAATTTTCAATACCTTACTACATACAAAGTTATTCAGTTACCTATTTTTTTTTCCTTGAGTAACCTCCAGTAGCTTGTCTTTCAAGGAATTTATTCATTTTATCTAAGATAGCATATTTATTGGCATGAAGTCATATAATATTCTCTCATAGTCCTCTTGATATCTATAGAATCCATATTGATGTTCTGCCTTTAGTCCTAATATTGATAATTTCTCCCTCTCTCTCTCCTCTTACCACTGCAGCTAGAGGTTTACTCTTTATTATTTCTTTATGTTCTTTATTATTTTCTTTATTATTCTTTCTTTCTTTTTTTTTTTAAGATTTTATTTATTTATTTGACAGAGATAGAGACAGCCAGCGAGAGAGGGAACACAAGCAGGGGGAGTGGGAGAAGAAGAATCAGGCTCATAGCAGAGGAGCCTGATGTGGGGCTCGATCCCATAATGCCAGGATCACGCCCTGAGCCGAAGGCAGATGCTTAACCGCTGTGCCACCCAGGCGCCCCTATTCTTTATTTATTTCTTTATATTTTCTTCCTTCTGCTTGCTTTAGGTTTTAATTTGCTTTTTGTTTTTCATATGAGGGATATTACAGTTTTGATTTGAGACCATTTTTCTTTTCTATTATAATTAAAAAAATTTTTTAAAAAATCCCTGTAAACAGTTATTTACTTAATTCCACATATTTTCATGTATTTTGTTTTTATTTTTTTCAAAAGTATTTAAACCAAATTCGATATTTCAATACATAATATATCTTAAAGGCATCACAGGTAACTTTCTGAAATAAAGTATTTTATATTTTGATTTGGGTTACATTGTCAAATCTCACTGAGCAATATACATTAAACTTCTGCATTTTATTATATATAAATATTATGTTAATTATAAAAACATATAGAATTGGTAGGGAAAGTCACAGGAATGAAGACTTTTATACTGCAGGGTAGAATGAAAAAAAGTAGTGTTTGTGCCAGAACCCAAAGAAAGACCAACCTTTAAGTGATATGAAAAGCAATAACAGCCAATAAAAGAGACATCATATGCACAAATTATTATGCACAAAGGTGTAAGAACCAGGAGTATGTCATGGGATTCAGAGAGTGGGGGTGCAGGAATAAGTGTGTCACATTTTGCAATTTGGCAGTGATGTACAATAAGAAAAGCTGATAATGCTGATTACACATAGCCATGAGGAAGTTGTGGCTGCTATTAACGGAAGTAGTCAAGAGAAAGACCAGAGATAAATACAAAAATTGGAAATGAGCCAGAAGAGAGTGCAATATATGAAACAATCTTTAGAAACCCAGGCTAGAAGGAGGAGATAAAAAACTGGACAAGGTTGAAAGGTGATGTGGGATTAAGGAAAGTTTGAAGGGGTATAGTTAGGAATGATGATACCTGAATATGTATATAGATTAAAGATAGAAAGTGAGTGGGAAAAGCAGTGTAAGTACGTAGCAAATAGAGAAGGCAAATGACTGAGGAGCAGAGCCCAGGAAACAGTACGTGGAAATGTTATCCAGGGTGTTGGTGAATGACTTCTTCAACAATAAGATCCCATCCCTTAAAACTAAAAGAAATGTGGATAAAAAGACTAATGTCCTCAGGGAAGCAGGAAGAAGGATTACAAAGGTGCTGAGGGTTTAATTAGTAGAGAGGTGCTCAGAAGAGAAAACTACGTGTGGGCAAAAAATATGATTAATGGGTGGTGCTAAGCACCAGAAACAAAGTATCTCTCCATGATATAATGGTAAGTATCTTTCCCATGATGTAATCTTGTTTCCTCAAAGAAGATGCTAATTATATTAATAATAATCACTTATAACTACCTACTGCCTGGCATATGCTGTTTGAAGCTCATATAGATTAGTGAACTGAACTCTCACAAAAATCCCCTATAAGGTAGGTAGTACTAATTATACTAAGGCTGGATATGAAAAAAAACAAAACAAAACTGAACTGTGGCAAAAAAGGCAAAGTTATTTATGTCAAGTCTCATTGCTGATAAATGACACGGTTGGGCTTTGAACCCAGGCATTTTGACTTCAGAGTCTCTACACAACCCCTGAATTATAATGCTACTCTCTGAACCAAAGCAAATTCCTTTCCTTAAAAAATTTATTAAACTGAATTGTGGTATAGTTTTAAATATTTAACCTAAGATCTTGAAGTTCAGACTGTTCCTAATATATGATGAAAGTTTTTTATGGTTATTTGCCTTCATATCTAAGGCTATATTATGTTTACCCATAAAGCTGACTTTTTTTCAGTAATGGCTGTGAGGAAATTGAGGTTTATTTAGAATTATTTTATCTTAATAGGAGCGTGGTCTAGGAATGACCTTAGTATACTAACATTGTATTCTCCTATGGACTTGGTATGATCATTATTAAAAACAATAAAAAAGATACAAATACTTTTGAAAGAAATACCGCCATTTAATTGTTTAATGGAGAGATGTTATCTAAAATGCAAAAACATCATATGCCTGGTAAGTATTAATTTTGATCAAGCTAAGTCTAAATTTTGTTAATCAACGGAAGAGTTTTCTTTGGGGTTGACCTCTAGTTTATAAATATATAAAATAAAGACATATATTGTTTTTTGTTGTGTATGTTTTATATCTATTTCTTCCTTTTATTTAATGGTTTTCTTTATGTTCCATACCACCAAAAATAACAACCCTGGAGGGAGGAATTTGTGAAACTCTGCAGGACCTGTTGAACAAATCTGCCTTATAATAGATTGCTTCCCACAGAGACTGAACTTGAGAAACACAAAATGGTAAAAATGTATTTTAAAGTTGTCACAAAAGTGAACATCTAAATAAGAAATGCTCATCTCTAACCATCAAGCCAATTTTCTTACAAAAAAATAAAATACTTTAACAAATAGCATGATAAAATACCAAAGTAACAACTTGTTATTTTATTTAAAGAACAGTAATAGACCATTACAGTCAGCTTCCTTGCTCAACATAAGAGAAGTGCAGAGGATGTGTTGGTTATAACTATTTTCACCCTCTAGTTTCCTTCTCCATGTCCAAATGTGCATCACCATCTCTTGTACTGCATAATTTACTGATCATCACAACCAAGTGTGGTAACTCCTCCCTCACGATAGCCCTCTCTTACACAAACTTCTTGAATGGTCAATCTATACCTTTTTTCAGTCTGGGTGCATTTTTCACTATCCCTTCCCAATTAGAGAGAAATGAGTTCATTATAAAATGCACTATCTCAGAATCACTTTCTTCCTCTGTATATCTTGGGGTCTAGGAATTCCAAGTTACCCAGAAGAAACCAAACTATGAAAATTGCCAAGACCTATTGATACACATCCAATCTCAGCAAGATCTGCCTTTGCCTGTGAAGCAGAGTGAATCCTTCTCGGCTCCATCCTAGCTCATTGTCTTTAAGGAAGCCCACAAAGAGGGGTAGAAGAGAATATTTTGTCCTCACTCTAAACAAATGAGTGAAGGCTCCTCAATAAACTTAAATTCCTTGTTCTGCACCTAAGGGGTGTGAGTGTTACAGGAATTGGGACAAATTTTTTTGCTTACTTTCCAAAAATAATCTAGAAATAAGAAGATGGCTTTAGCTGGTAGAAAAACAAACGAACAAACCCTGAGAGCTAACTAGAAAAAAAACTGCACTTCTAACTATCGCGGGCAGGATTTAAATGTTTCAGTGAACCATACTGCAGGCGCTGCTGAGTGGAGCTAGCCTGGAATTCTGAGCTATCAGGAGGTAGATGTAGACTGCAACAAACAGATGAAAAAGGAGAAGCCCAGAAGCTAGGTGGAAGTCAAATCAAGCAGCTTGAGAGGGTATCAGCTGTTGAAGGAAAATGCAGATGTAGGAGTCAGGTAGGAAATCTTTATGGCATACAAAATTACCCCACAAAGAAATTACCCCCAAAACTGAACATCCTCCACATCAGAGGTAATCAAATCCAGATTTTAACTCTGTTAAACATAAACCAAGTAAGATCTTTCTTTTTTCCCCCCAAGAGTCTATGCTTAGCTGACTGAGCCACCCAGGTGCCCCAGAGCTTATCTCTTATCTCTACTCCATTTTCCTTGGATCTAGTAAAGCTCAAAGCAGTATATGCAGAAAAAAAAATGGACTATACAATATAGACTAGAAAGTAAGATAAGTAGGTTCCCCTTAATCCCTTTGTTACTAAGATTTTCAAGCATGAAGCTTCCCTATACTGTTAGAATGGAGAATCTTTAATGGAAAACACTGAGATTCTGCTATATTGATACTTTACTGGGATATAAAAGTTTTCCTATTACCTGAAGAATAAAAAATAAAGGGGTAAGAGCAGCTACTCAAGATTTCATACAAGAAGCAGGAAAGAATTCATTAAGAGAACAACCTATGGGAGACATGAAAGAATACTGGTTTTCCGCTTACACTCATCAAGTCCACTTTTCAATGAAATGGTTACAATTACATTAAATATCCTCAAAGTTAAGTCATTTCAAGTGTCCAATCCCAAACAAAAAACTCACACTTGCTTCAAACTTAGGTTTGTAAGATAATTCACTCTTGTTCTATTTTCCTGGGCATGACCTGTTCATAGATTCTATTCTCCATGAGGTGAGTTTTACTTCTTTAATCTCTGAGGTAATGGGCAGTAATGCTGTCCAAGTATAGCTTTTACAAATACTATTTTGGCATATATTTTGTATATTATTCTGATTAGTGGGCCTCCTCCAATTCCAGTAAGCATATTACAAAATAGCAACCTAGCAGAGACTGTCATACCATAAAGTACAGTGTAAAACAGAAAATGCCTTCTTTTTATCCCTTTCTCTTGTTTAAATTTATATAATTAATCTCTAGGGAATAAGCCAACATTACTCATGGTGTCCTGCTCTCTCCTACAAATTTTCCTCTCCTTTTCTAAGATAAAGATTGTATAATGGTACAGAGTTACATTAGGTCCCAGGGTTTTGTTGAGAATCAAATGAAATAATGGTATATAAAAAGAGTAGACCACTGCTTGAAAAACAGTAAGCTGTCAGTAAATATGAATTATTTCTAGTACTATGCTTAATAGTACTATTGTTGTTATATGCCAAATCAGATACTCTAATAGATTCTTAAATTTTATCTGAACTTCATGGAATTATGTTAAAATTCCTTTAATGGCAGCAAATCCAGGAAGCTAAATATATTTAGAACTTCCTATTGAAAACAGAAGCAAAATAGAATTCACCCTAACCATACGTTTGCATTATGATTTTCTGATGTACACAATTCTGCTTTAATTTTCCGCATAGCTATGACACAGTGCCTTCTGAAAATTAGAGATAATTTATGTTAAGTACATTGCCAGGCTCATATTGTGAACTCATTAAATGGTAACTTCTCTATATTTATCATTTCTTCTAGTTCTCCTAAATAGTGGTAGTATTATGTACATTCATTTTATAAATATCAATTTATATTCCAAGTGTATGTGTTCCTTCCTGAATCTAACTATGACTTAATATTTGATTCTTTAATTTTCTCTAATTATTTAAAATAGTTAATTACATGTTGCTGTTTCTCTATATGTTGATTAATTATTACTGGAATTCCTGGCTCTCCAGCATCTTCTTTACATTTTTGTCCCATTTATATGGCCCAAGTTCTATGTGATTTAGATATATAGCATTAAGCCTTGCTAAATCCTAAGACAATATGTAGCAGAAGGCCCACCTTTTTAACTGTTGAACTTATGTAACTGCATAGCTTGCCCTAACTCAAGGCAAAATTTCATACTGTGTTTCTACTGATGAACAAATATTCACATAGTCTCAATGGCAGGTGCTCAAAATATGTTTACTATGGGATCTACAACATGATTTTATTGTGTGTTACTATTAAACAATTCTCTGTAGAATTCACTTCCAAATTTGCTTCCAGACTCAGAGACAATTTTTAGACTTAAAAATAATTCCTGCTTTTTCCCCATTTTTGAAGTAGTCTTACATTTGCTTCTTTATTTGCTTGCTACCTGAAAAAAAATCCAAATTTTCTACTTTTGTACTTATTCTAGACTTTAAGGCTCCCATCTGCTATTACCCCTACCTTCAGACAAATAAAATCAAAATCAGAAGTTGCTACATATTGAAGACATCTAGGTTTCTCTTCACCCAAAGAAAATACATAATTTCATTCCTCTTAAGGACATGGATGATTAAATGGAAACTAGAAAGACTATGGAAAATGGAGAAATAAAAAAACTTTCACATTAACAAAATGAAAGCATTTGTTGTCAGAACACCTGGGTTAACACAAAGAAATAGAGTGTGCTGGAATGAATTAAATGGAGGTAAAATAAAATTATTTTTTCCTTAAAGCTATATTTTTAATAGCTTTAAAAGTTAACTAAGGAGAAAACAGCAATTTATTTTATGCTCATAGTGTATGTAAAGGTAAACTACATGACAAAAATAGCACAAGAATTGAAAATAGTATTGCAAGAAACTTAAACTATATAGGAAGCAGAATAATATTATTTTCCAGAGAGACTGATAAATAAGTTATAGATTAGCAGACCACAGAAAAGGACCAGAATAAAGAAAAAAAAAATTAGTTCCATCTTCTCAGCCTAAAGTGAATTGAAAAGGGTAATTTTATAGATATAATTCTGAAAGGAAAGGAGACCTTAGTGTTAAAGTATAGAACATCGTAAGTTAAGTATCAAATATAGGAAATTCCCAATATGTACATAAAAATACATATAATTTCTCAATACCTTACCCTTCTAAAATTATGAATTGAGTCAAAATATCAGTGATATTATGAATTTCAAGTTACTGGAATTGTTTTCTTTCCTGCTATCTAAAGCCTTTTTATTCAAAGTATGGTCTGTAACATGATGAGCACCGAAAACTAATATAACATTCATTATATGTTAACTAGACTGGATTTTTAAAAAAAATTAAAAAACAAAGTGTGTTCTGTAACCCAACAACATCTGTGCCACCTGGGAGCTTCCTAGTAATCCAAAATCTCAGGCCCCACTCCAGACTTATAATTTAACCAACTTCTGGTTGGTTTGTATGCAATTATGTTTAAGAAGCTCTGGTCTAATGTGTTTCTGGATATCTTTGGATAATATCTCTTATGCACTGACCAACTAGTCTGTTCTGTCGGCACCACAGTTGTTTGTTAATTAGTCACACCACCAAATAAATACTTGCCTGCTAAATGCATTTGTGTTGAATGCAGGTATAAGGAAACGTATGAATGATCTAGTTGGAAACTAACACCTACAATAGTAAATTTGCTCTATCTCCAAACCCAATGTCATCTTCAACACAGGAAATAAATGAATTTTTTCATTTTAAATCTGATAAAATAAACTTGCTTTTCCCTTCCTTTGTAGAGACAAAACTTCTGGCATCTAGGTGTGGGGGTCATCTGCACCCACACTGCATTTTTTTTAAGTAAGCTTAAAAAAGTATCCAACATGGGCTTGAACTCACAACCCCAAGATTGAGAGCCACATACATACTCTACTGACTGAGCCAGCTAGGTACCCTGCACAGTGCATCTTTTATGTGTTGTTAAGCTAGTGCTGAGTGGTTGCAAGTGTGAGGATTCAGCATGTACTTCCGAAACTGGCAACCAAAGAATTAATAGGACCAAAAAATACAACTACAACTTTTTACCCAAATCTGCTTGTTCTCAGAATGTGGCTTGCCACCATGTTTTTATAGATAACATTCTTGTCTGGCACTGTGACAACAAAATGCTGATTTAGTTATTTTACAGGGACTCAAGGCTTTACCTAGAAGCTGGCCAGAGCCTGTCATGACCACAGACCTTCTCTTTAAGCATAACAGAATGACTTCAACCTTCCCCTACTTAGTGACTTCTTTTATCTGATTTTGAATGACAGTAGCTTGTCTTCTCTATACCCAGACCCTTTTTTGTTTGTCTTTAAAAAGCCCTGACTCTCATGCCCTTCTGCTCTTAAGGGAGGTAGATTTGAGGCTTTTCCTCCCATTTCCTTGTTTGGCTGCCTCTCAACAAAGCCTTTCTTTGCCGCATACTAAATATGTCAGTGACTAGGTCTCCTATAAGTCCAGCAAACAAACTTGGATTCAGTTAGACTCCAGTATAAGGTGCTTCTTCCTTATTGTATCATATCCAAGCCTGGCTTTTGCTTCCCAGACATTTTGACCCTAATATTGCTTAGTAAATTTCTCCTTCAATCACTCCTTACAACCTCTCCTTATGCTATCATTTCGCCTCTGAACAATTCTGCATTTATACTATCCACTTACAACTAGTGGAACTGAGTCATAAGAAAAAATAAGCCTCGTATTGGTTGTCCTGTATGACTTAATCTCAAGACAATGGAATGCAGCTAATAGTAAAGAATGAAACTCTGGAAGATGATGACAAGCTTTATTAAGACTGTCAGTTCTGCGGATCAAGTACATGAGGGCCTGTATCTGCGTGATTCTCTTTTCCTTTTCTCAATTTTATTATCTGTGACCTCAATATGAATTCTATATCTCTACTACAATCTGCATTCCACAGGGAGAAAGGATAGGAGAAAAGGGTATGACTATAGCAGGAAGATTAAAATACATCCCAGAAAATGTATAACAGAACTCCTATCAGTCCAGACAAATCCTGGCACTTGGCCATCTCTTGCTGGAAGGTAAAACAAAAACAAACAAAAAAACAAAAACAAAAACAGTGGTGTTGGATACATTCTCTTTCTACAAATTACATCTTCTAGAAATTAATTTTTATCTAGTTGAACAGTAAAACACAGATTCATTCAAGACTCATTCTGACATATCATATACTTTAATTTCCATTGATCTCCATCAGTTTCTCCTTCATTAGTAACTTGGTATTTTGCATGCCAAATTTTAGAATAGATGCTAGTACCTTTCTGTCCACTATGCAAATATCTTTACTATGCAACTATTACAAAGATGTAATGCCTCTTAAAGTCCAACATTCTAATATTTGCAAGTAATAAAGTCCTTATTTTCTAAGTTTTCTCTCATTTTTGCATTTCTGACATACATACACATTCAATGTGAATAATACTACATACAGAAGAATTTTGATATGAAATCTAAATGGCACTTTTTTTCTTTTCAGTTACCTTACTAAGTCACAAGTATCCATACTTAATGGAAATATGTTGTATAGACTGGAAGCAGTAAGAATCTCTGTAACCGAGGCTGCTATTTACCTTTTGGCTTCTAAAAATGCATCAGCATCCATTGAATAGAAGTCTGATTTTCTCCTGTTGTAATTCACTATCAAAGAAAATGAACAACTGATGAAGCATACTATTCCTTTATATTTTTTTTCCAGGTCAAATATCAGTGATTTACTATTCATAACCCTGATGTCTCCCTCTTTCAAAGATTATTTGTTTAATTTTGTTTTTACTACACCAGTAATATATTTTCTGAAAATAAATGGACTTTCATATTTAGAATGTGTTTCCTGTAACTAGTGGTTGAAAGAAAGCATCTGTCATATTATGTCAGCTTTTCCTCTCTGATCCCCTAGAGGGATGTTCTGAATCATTAGTTTATAATCAGTTTTTGTTTTTAATTAAATATCAGCCATATGACTGAGTAAGAGAGAAATAGGATTTTGCTCTTGGTCTCTCAAATAAATATTTATGGAAATAATGTTAAGCAGAAAATATGATAGGCTAATGGAATAAATTTTATAAGAAAGGCATCATTTGGAGCTTTTCATACAAAAATTACTTTTAGGAAATCAAACAAAGTTTGAATTGTGCAAAATAATATTGATCAAGTAAATGCTATATATTCAGACATCAGTAAGTATAATACATAAATTGATTTTAGTTACTAATCACCAAATTATTTCTTTATTAATTTATTCAATTATTCAATAATTCCATTAACATATCTACGAGCCTGTGAGAATATGCTAGTGTGTGAGTATTTGTGTCTGTGTGTGGTGACGGTGCAAGGGTGTGTGTGGGTGTGCTCATGAGTAGTAACTGTAATAATTTTTATACATTGCAAAACTGCAACTGGCATCTAAACTAGTACAAATTGCACTGCACAAGTGAATACAGCACCATCTACTAATTAAAGTCCCCCAAGATAAACTTTTATATAGCTCAATTTAAACATGAACACAAAAACTAACAAGTCTTGTGCTTAATGAAAAGTAAAACATAAAAACTTGTAGGAAATATTTATTTCCAAGTAACTAAAGCATATTTAAGAGCACTTATTTTTAAAATACTTTTAAAATGAGGCTACCAACATATTTATTGATCTTGGGATAGAATAATATTATTAGCTTATATAATAAAGAAAAATATTAAACAATTATGAAGTTACAAAATTCAACTCTATTCAGATTCAATAACTAAAATTAAATTAATCATATATATGAATGTATTAAGCATATTACAAATATTAAGTATATATACATTAAGTATATTAACCTTTATGCATATATAAGGAGAGAAGGAAAGAGAAATAAAAGAGAAATTGATCTTCAAATAAAGACAGCAAAAATATCCATGAAACAAATCTAAAAAATGTCTGAAGAAAAAATTATAAATCCTAATAAATATATCTAAATTAGAATATAGTGGAATTTTTATTTTTTATAAATATCTTATTCTTATTCTTATTTTTATAAAGATCAAACTGAAAAAAAAAGATCAAACTAAAAAACATCTGAATTTTTTAAAGCTAAATAGGAAAATACAAGTATTCAGGTATATACTGTTATGAATGAAATATGTCCTATAATTCCCAACAAAGATGAAATTGGGCGTTTACTCAAATCTATGATAATTATTTTCAAAACTCAAAGAACTTTATTTTTCTCAGAGAAGAGAATAAATAAAGCCAACTCAATATGAGGCATAAAATGAAAAGACAAATACACTTCAAGGAAATTAAAGTTTGTTTACTCGTCTTCCCCAACTGTGTTTTTATGGACTTTGGACCACTTACGTGTTTATGTTAACATGTTTCCAAAACATGTCTGCTTACAAAATATAGTTTAATATAATAAGACCAAGGTTAGTATACACAATTTGGCAGCATGAGTGCTAAAACTTCCTCTTTTCTAGTTCTCATCAACATAAGAAAATATCATACAAAAATTTATATTTTTTAAATATTTTTACAATTTAACATTAACTACGTAAGCCTTTCCCAAATCTTTATATATTTGTGCTATGTTCTGGGAGGACTCCTATGCTCCACCTTCTGGTTCAGTAGCTAACTTTTCATCCATTTTTGTATCCATTATATCTAGGATCTATCATAACAAATGCAGTTTCCATTTCTGTATCAGCTAAGATACTTTCAGCTTAAGAGTAATAGAAATTGGCTCAATTATGTCTCCTAGTTCCCATTTCTTTGTCACATTATTTTGCTTTTTTGTCTGTCTTTGGTTTGTTTGTTTGTTTTATTCTCTTTGGTGTCTGCATGATTTTAAGCCTGTTTTCCTCATGGCTTTAAAATGGCAGCCAGTCCACTTTGAGGTTAAATACTTCCATTTCAAATTCAGAAAAAAATAAGAGAGGAAAACAAATTGGCAAAACAAAATAGAAGTGAACAAAAAAAAAGTCACCCATATAACCCTGGAGCATGAACTATAAAGCCCCCCACTAAATCAATTGCAAAGAATGAAGTCACCTTGCTAAAACATAGAATGAAATAATTAGCATAGATGAGTGAAAGGCTCTTCCTAGAGGAAAGAATGGGTTTGTCTTTCCCCAGTCACATGGAGAAATAGCTGAAAAAATATGTTTCTCTATAAGTAGATAAAACAGCAAGAATCAGTGGTGATTAGGCAACCAACACTCAAATTCCTAGTCAGTTCTTTTTTAAAAAGGTGATTCTTCTTGTTTCTAGACTAAGATATCACCGTATTTCCCAGGTTGTATTAATTATACTCATTTTAAAATCTTAGCATCGTATTTATTGAGATTTTTCTTATTCTTTATGTTGCTTTTTTATTTTTATTTTTCCTCAGAAGTCTATTGATTTGCTTCATGTTGGCCTCTGATTGTATAATCAACTGGCAACTACTCATTGCTTCCAGGGTTTTTAAGGAGAAAAGCCAAAGACCTATGCACAAGGGGTTGTCAGACTGCAGAAATTCTATATAACAGCGGAACACCAAAGAACTGATTAAATTTCTTCTACAATAGCTCCTCAGAAGAACCACACCTTTCTAACTAAAGAAGAGATATGGCTAAAAAACACCCATTCAAAGAAATAGTAATAGAAAGCAGAATTTAAAAAGCAAAGAAAGACGGAAGTAGAAAAGTAGGTACAGAGCCAAAACAGTTTACAATTATAGGAAGAAGAAGGAGATTTCAAAGTAGAGGGAAAAATCAATAATGCCAAATGCTATGTAGATTGACTGTGGAAATCATGATGTTCATTTAAAGCAGTGTTTCACTTGATAGCCAGAGATTCCATTCGCAAAGAAGTTAAAGACAAAGTAATTACAAAGAAGTAAGAAGTAGTGTTTACCATCTACAAATACGAAATATCTGGCAATAAAACAAAGAAAGTCTGGATGATAGCCTGATGGTGGTAAATAAATACTGAACTTAGGATAAGACAAAAGTCTACTGAAATGTGGTAGTAAAGAAGGAAAGAACGGAGGAGACACAGGTCTAAAATATGTGGGTTAAAAGAGAGGGTTGAATATTTAAAGCCTCAGGAAAGGCTTTGGACAGACATTTCCCATAAAGCATGTATGTAATACATAAAAATCACTACAGTTTTATTATACATGTGGGAAACTTCAGAATGCAACTGGGACTCTTAATTATTGTAATATGACGGACATGACCCCAAATTGTCCAGGCAATCCAGGCCATATGGTCCTCTACTAATGCACCACAACAGTTTCCAGCACAGCTCAGATTTAATCTGTCAGTGACAGCTAAGTGGTAACCAAACTTCTTTTCTATTTTTCCTTAGTACTACTTTTCCAGGTCTCCTTTGGAATTCTGTTGGTTTGAGATCTAGCAATGATGGATTATGAGAAGAAATGATATGACCCCTTCCAGAAATGGCCCATAAAAATTTCCTAAATGCTATCGTCCATGTTCTTTCCCATTTGGTGGCCTGAGTTTCTTTGAAAGCATAATGTTAATATGATGCATCCATTAGAATGAATTATAATGGATTATGAATAAATAATAAGAGGTAAAACTCATGTTTGGAGCTGTAGGTTAATTAGAAAGACTCTTCTACTTGTTTTAGAGATATTATATATTTGGAAGTTTGTTAAGCTGCTATTATTACAGAGTTCTTCTCAATATAATACTTCAGACAGTTACTTCTAGTGTATTGAAGTAAATATAAAACAAAATCCTATTAACTATGTAGGTGACAATGAATAATATGGAAAACACAGATTAATCTTGAAAAAGGAAATGAACACCTTGATTCAAATATAAGAGAAGCAAAGGGCAAAAGAGTATAAAGAAACGATAACATTGGCCAAGAGCAGGGAACACAATTTAAACCAAATGATTTTAATTTATTCTTCCTGGTGAGGTAGACTGAAATTAAAGTTATTAATCAAATAATCACAATTTAAAAATTTATTCTACAGGTGTAAGTACTTATTTTTACTTGTTTGCATCTTGTTTCTTAAATTACTAATCCCTGAAACATCCAGTTGTATCTCCTCATACTGGTGACAATTTGGGTATAATCTAGTAGAAAATTTTAAACCTAAGACTTACATCAAGACTTTTGTCAGCCTGGAGGTGAACATGGTAACAATAACTAAAACACTGCAAACACATGGTGGTTGTAGGGGGCGGGGAGAGGAAGCTATACCTCAACTATGTGAGGTAAATATTTACCAGGTAGAGTATTATATTCCATCTTATATCTAAAAAATAACCTATCAAGCCAATCTCAAAAGGCTACATACTATATGATTCCAACTATATGATATTCTGGAAAAGGTAAAACTGTAAAGACAGTAAAAAAATCAGATCAGTGGTTGCCAGAGGGAGGAATGGACAGAGCACAAAGATTTTTATGGCAGTTAAATTTTTCTGTATGTCTAATGCTGGACACATGCCATTATAAATTTGTCAAAACCAATGGAATGAACAACATCAGGAGTGAACCATATATAAACTATGTACTTCATGTGATAATGATGTGTCCATGTAAGTTAGTCACTTGTAGCAAATGTACCACTCTGGGGTGGGGGGATGTATATAGAAAACTATGGGAGAGGGGTGTGGCGGGTATATGGGGAATAGGAATTTCCCGCTCAATTTTGTTGTGAACCTCAAATTGCTCTAAAAATAGTCTATTAAAAATACTTTTTTAAATGCATGACAAATGAAAACATGAATTGAAGCATTTCAAAAAGCTGCCAACTGGACAGAATTTTAATAGCTGCTTAAAATAGTCAGTAGTTTACAAAACCAGTAGGTGTCTCTCATGCTCTATATATTTTTAAAATAGATAATAATCTCAAAAACAAATGCATGTGTAAAAGGGAAAGCAGTATAATAATCAGCAGAGTAAAAATAATGGCATTTTTCTTCAGTTTATTTTTGGTTAAGAGGGCAGGTTTGCTTATTATATTTAATATGCACAAACAGCATACTATATATTCAATAGAGTGGCAGCTTAGACAATCCTTGACTTGTGTAACACATTTGGAGATCTCCCATTTCACATTTGTAACCACATCACTTCTGTTAAAATTAATGGAGCACCATACAAATTTGCAGCAGTTTGGAAAACATTAGAAATGACCTATGATCCATGCATATATTCCTTAAGATGCCTGTCACATTTAATCAAGGTCATCATATTTCACTGATTCATGACATTGTTAATTTCTTTTTTTTACATGTCTCATTTCAATAAATCATCTGTCAAACTAAACAGACACAATTACATCCATAAAATTCACAAGCATTCATTAGGTTATGAAAAGGGTCTGTTTTCAAGTGAAGAGACATTTTTGTTTACCCATTAAGTGCCTAAATACATGGACTTGATTCCAAATTCTATCACCAGCACTAATGACGACAAGAATTTACAGATGCAGTGCAAAGAAGTCAGAGTACACACCAAATATTTAGACAAAAAGTAAAATGGAATTAAATACATATTATTAATGAAACAAAGAGTGAAACACATGAATGTGTAATTTTAAAGATAAGGACATGAAATTAGAAAAAAAATCATTCTTTTTCCTTACCAGAGCAGGATTCTTCAGCCTTTCAGTGGTTCCAATTGTAAAGTTTAAATAAGAATGATTTTTTTAATTGTAGTTACAGCTTAAATGATAAAAAGATTTTATTAAACCTTGGTTATGAGTGTATCTTTAAAGAATGACAGAAAGTTTCTTACTTAATAAGAATGGCCTTGTTTCCCAAAATCTAAACTTAAAAACTATTATTTATTAGAACATGAAGATAATTACAAATTGTAGGCTCAATTTCCATCTGGGTCAATTAAATTTGTTACTGTCACATGGCTAAAGAATAAACTATTTTTTAAAAAGATTTTACTTATTTATTTGACAGAGAGAGAGAGAGCATAAGCAGGGGGAATAGGAGAGGGAGAAACAGGCTCCCCACTGAGCAAGAAGCCCAATGGGGCTCAATCCAAGGGCCCTGGGATCATGATCTGAGCCGAAGGCAGATGCTTAACTGACTGAGCCACCCTGGCGCCCCTAAAGAATAAACTATTAACACAGGTATTTCATCTTAGTCTCATAGAAAGTAAGCAAAAGAAAGAGATATCTTTGCCCAACTTAACATCCCAGGAGACTCCACGGAAAACAGGGAGAAACCTTGTGTTTCATTAAGTCTTGGACATTTGTAGCTATGTGGTACTGGTAAAGTACACTGGCTGTTCTGAAGTGTAATGTCCTCACCAGTAAAACGCTAAGTGTCAACCTCATCGGCAGGACTGCAGAATAAGAAGCTCTGAATCTCCTTCACCTCATGGGCACACCTATTCAACAGTACATGGACCAATTCCATCTGTGAGAAATCCAGGGACCAGTGGATAGGCTCCTGCATCCTGGGTGAAAGCAAAACCAACTACAAAGAAACTGACAGGAAAATTTGTGGAGGAAAGCCACTCCACTACTAAAGTATTTTTAGTCCTAAAACAACTAGAAAATGAAGAACAAAGTAAGCACAAAATTAACAGAATGAAAAAAATGATAAAGATTACTGTAGAAACAAAGGAAATAATTTAAAAAAAACAGAAAAAATCAACAAAACTACAATTTGTTTTTTATAAGATTAATAAATTAGCTAGTCTAGAAAAAAAAGACAACTCAAATACATAAAATCAGAAATGAAGAGGAGACATTAAAACTGATGCCACATCAACCGAAAAGATCATAAGTGACTGACATCTATGAACAATTATATGTCAACAAATTGGATAACCTCAAGAAAGGGATAAACTTCTAGAAACACACAACCTACCAATACTGATGCATGAAAAAACAAACAAAAATATGACCAGACCTATAACTGGTAAGGAGATCCTTATTTAAAAACTACAAGAAAGGATAAAATGGACATGTCTTTATAATTGTGGTAGGTCAACTTCCTTCCAAGTTGTACCCTGTTAAATATGAAGTATGTTGCATTTATATGTATTTCCATTTGTTCCACAAATCTACCTCAGGATAAGCATCTTTCCTTCTGGCATTGATTCCACCTAGTTTACTACCTAAAGTAAATGGAACAATCATAATTAATTTATTTTTCTCCCATTTCTCTATGGTAAGTGTAGGAGTGCTGAAAATATTGACTCGATCTTTGGCCTTCCCTCTTGTTCACGTTAGCACGATGACCTCTCTCAAGCTTATATTCCAGGCCCTTTGGAGGTTAATGTATGCCTTGACCAGGATGTGGAAAAGCTTGTTCTGATCCTCCCTAGAGTGCCACACAGAAGGTACCACTTTAGGTAACTGCCCTCTGACATCACCACAATGACCCCCATCACTCTACAAACGCTGTGGGTTGAGGTCTGGACTGAGCGGAAAAAGCTGGGTAGCACCTGAATCCACCAGATCTCCCTGTCAGTAAGTTACCCTGAATTTGAACTCTGTGTAAATGCTATGGAGTGGCTTGCTTCATTTTTCGGTTTCAAAGTGCCTTTTCAGTCTGGAAGATACTTCACTGGCCCTCCTCCACCTTCTAACAGCAAATATCACAAATAAAAATGTGTATTAAGGTGTCTCTCGTTACAAAATAATTTATACAAACTGTGGGCTATTTTATGATCTTAATTATTTTCACATAATTACTTACGTATTAAAATGCAATACATATTACCATGCATTGTTAATCTTCACATGTCATTTGTTGCTACAAGTATGATGTTATAGGAAAATTATGCCAAGAGTACATTTCTATTATTAATGATATCAATGTGTTTTGAGAATATAAGAATATAGAAAGAGCATTTCAAAATGTATTAAACATGAGTCTCTTTCTTAGGAGTTGACATAAATTGCCTCAATTTTAAATATTTAAGATTTATTGATAGCCAGTGGCTAGCTCTGTTTCTTTTCTAGAGTCTAAGAATAACAGCTATTCTCTTGAAAACTTCCCTTTAGTTGAAAAAATCTGTGGTTATAAAGTAAGATAGTTGCAGAATGCATAAATATGTACAGACTTTGGAAGGGATTATTTTGGATTCTTTCTATCACCCCTACTTTATGGATTCCAATTATACATTATCTTCAGTTTTATATACAAAAATAAATACATTGAAGTTGCCATATTTCAAATTCATTTAAACACTTCTTTTTCATTTCATTGTTCCAAGTTAAATATTTTCTGTTACATTATTTTCCAAATACATCATTTCAAACAACTATATCTAGGTGAAATTACATATTAAAGTTGTAATCTTATGATAATCATTTTAGATTTGACTGCTTATTTTTGACATCATAATTCAGTGCCTTCAATCAAATTTCTATCATTATTTCTTTGCGAGTAAAATTAATTCTATATTTTGTCTCTAAAGAAGTTTGAAATTCAAGTATTATAACACAAGAGTCTAAACTATAAAATGTTTGCATATTAGAAAAATTTAGAAAAATTGTTAGTATAAACCTTTTAATCATTGCAATAACTTACTTTTAAATGATATGTATTTCTAAAACCATGTACCTTTAATGCACTATGAACCTGATATTTTTGTAAGACAAATCATAGTAATTATGGAAATTATAATGGTGTTGGAGATAGTTCTATTATTATTCTACACTATATTCTGTGTGTCATTCAATGTTAATCATGTTCCACTATCTGATATAATACTTAAAATAACTGAGTTAAATGACACTTTTTGTGGTAAAAAAAAAAAAAGCAACAACATGCGCTCTACCCTTTTAACAAGTTTCTACTTAGTACTGTCTTGTTAAATATAACCAAAATGTTGTAGATTAGATCTCTAGAATTTCTTTATCTTGCATAACTGAAATTTTATGCCATTGAACACCAACTTCCCATTTTCCTCCCCTACAGTTCCTGGCAACCACCACTTTACCTTCTGCTTTTATGACTGACTACTTTAGATACCTCATATGAGTGGAATCATGCAGTGTTTGTCCTTGTGTGACTGGATTATCTCACACAGCATAATGACCTCCTGGTTCACCCATATTGTTGCAAATGACAGGACCTCCTTCTTTTGCTAAGGCTGAATAATATTCTATTGGAAGTGTATAACACATTATCTTAATCCATTCAGCCCTTGGTGAACATTTAGGTTGCTTCCACAAGTTGGCTATTGTGAATAATGCTGCAATGAACATGGAAGAGCAAATATCTCTTTGAGATCCTGATTCAATTCTTTTAGATAAATATCCAGAAGTAGGACTGCTGGGGCACATGGTGGTTCTATTTTTAATTTTTTGAGGAACTTCCATACTTACAGGCTGGACCATTTTACAATCCCACCAACAGTGTACAAGAGTTCCAATTTCTCCATATCCTTGCCAATAATTTTTTTGGCTATTTTTTTTTCTGTTTGGGCAATAACACCTCCTCAGATACATAGTTTGCAATTATTTTGTCCCATTCTTCCAGTACCCTTTTACTCTGTTGCCTAAATTTAGTAGCATATTACTGTGTGTAAATCACTGTGTTGATTTTTCTAGGTCACAGTGTAATATATTAACATATAGATTCAGCTCATCATTTTTCTTGAATTATAAGTTAACTATATTTCTCTTCTATTATTTTAGTTATCTTCATACACAAACATGGTTGTGTTGCATCTCCTTCGCCAATACTTCTCTAAAATCTATTAATATGTTAATTATGTTATATGATAGCAAAACAATCCAAGAACAACGTGACTTTTTCAAGGAGGAAATTTAGTTCAAAATGGACAGACAAATGATTTCTTCTGGATACGTTATTACATTAATACCTCAAAGAGTAAAGTATTATTTTGATGGAATCTAATTCAAATATGCCAAATTTTTTTTTAGTGTTATTCTGGAAAATGATGAAAATATTTCTAATATTAATCTGGAAAGGAGAAAATGTAATTAAAAACACAAACCATAACATAAACAATGAAGAGGAACAACAAGAAACTAGTTTAATATATATCAAAATAATAAAGTCATGATATATCAATTTCAATATTAATCAACATATAGCATTTGCCTTTAAAAAGATAGTTATAATCTTAATTAGAATAACCATTCATAGACAGTGGTATATTTAAAATCTAAGTATTATATCAAAGAAGTGCTTATCCAGCCTTTTTATTTCAATTTTAATATTTAAATTTTTAATATTTATTTTCTATAATCACACTGATGTTAACAATATGGTAAAATGGTATTAACCTAATGTTATCATCTAATTAGTTTCAGAGAGAAAAAGCTCAATTTCAATTATGCTAAAAAAGTAATTGTCTTTGGTAGACACCTTCCAGTGTTTAGATTTACACATCTTTATTACATCCAAATAAAAATTAAAGATCAACACCACGTTGAAAATGTCGATTAACTATAAAACTAGAAATTTACTTGTGAAACTCAGTTTGGGAGATGGCTATGAAGAGAACAGGAGAATGGAAGTGAGGAGGCACTCCAAGGATATTTACCTATAATACTCTCATTATATAACTCATATCCTGAATATGTTATGGTAAAATATTATCTCTTCATTTTTGGTTGATACATAGATTTTTTGTGTTATTATTTGCAATTTTTATTTAAAATGTGATTTTTTTTCAAAATTGTGGTAGGATGAATAATTGGCCCCACAAAGGTGTCCATGTCCTAAATCCCAGAACGTGTGAATATCTTACTTACATGGCAAAAGTAACTCTGCAGATACGATTAGGTTAAGGAACTTGAGATGAGGCATTATCTTGAATTATCTAGGTAGACTCATGTTAATTAAAAGGGTCCCTATAAGAGACAGTCAAGAAGGTCACAGATAGAGGAGGCAATGTGATAACAAAAGCAGGTCAAAGTTAGCCAAGAAATGTAGGTAGCCTCTAAATGTAGGCAAGGTTAACAGACTGGATTCTACCTTAGAGCATACAGAAGAAAGGTTGCTTGCTTGCTGACCCATTTTAGACTTCCAACTTCTGAAACTATAAAATAAATTTGCATTGATTTAATCCAAAATATAATTTGCTACAGAAGCAATATATAACTAATACAAAAATATATCTGAATATTTATAAGCAAGCAGAAACATAAACACACTACAAGTAAACTATTTGCATACACATTCACAAGTACGTATGCACAAAAACAATAATCAGTTTTCAGTTGTTTTGAATGACCATGCAGGCTCACTTCATTTTGTTTGAGTGTATGTACGTGTGTGTTCTTATAATTAAGAAAATCAACTACAACTTCAGGGTTTCCCTCTATCTGCCATCCTAACATCTTATCTCCTAGTAGTATTATATCTTCAAGAAGGAAGAGGAAGGGAAAGAGGAGAAGGAGGAAGTGTGGAGGGGGGGTGAAGAGGAGTGGAAGGAGTAGTAAGCAAAGCAACATCCTTTAATCCATTATTTAACACTTAAAGACCTGTTTAATTGAAGATGTTTAAATCAGCGTACAACAGTCATAATCTATAAATAACCACTTATCAGTGTCTTACCCAATTTTCATAGATAAGTATAAAATGAGGAAAGCATAGGGCATTCTATTTGAAATTGAGGTTAGCAATCTCATAGCAGGAAAGAAAGAAGAGATTGTACATGGACAATAAACTTGATAGACTTCATAAATTTCCTTTGGGTTGACTATGTTTACTTAAATTGGCCCATAACAAATAGATGCTCCTGATTAAAATATTTTTCATGCAGCTGCAAAGCAGTCTGCTTCATCAGAATTATGAAGATTTTTTTTAATTCAGCTGACTTACTATGAAAGGACATTTTCTACAAAGAATACACTAATTGAAGCATCGCTACATAGTTCCTATTTAAAATCTTTCTATGCCTCACAATATTGGATATGTCCATATATATTTGGCAGTTTCTCAATAAGTCTCTTTTAATTTTTAAGTAAAAGACCAACCATATAACATTTAAAATGTTTGAAGAGTTCACTTTTATTATTTTCCCTTAATTTGTATATTTGTTTTATTCACTATAGTGCATCAAAAGATAGTAGTTGTTTCCCATGACTTTGAATGAAACACCTCGGAAGAACACTAATATGAATGTTTTTGAATTAGGGAATGAATAATCATGAAGTGTTTAATTTACAAAGAAAGAATTAAGCCCATCCGATATCTGCCAGATCAAGAGAGATTTATGGGATTTCAACAATTTACACAAGCTTGGGTAAATTTAGAGGAACAAGAAGGGTACTTAAGAAACTTGGAAATAGATCATACATAGATAATTCGAAGTTCCAGCCACATTTGCAACGCACAAAAGAAAATTCTGAAATAAGACAAAATAACCAAAAACATATTTGAGAATGGAAGAAAATTAAGTCTCTATAGTTAGAATTAATAGAAAATATGAATCAGCTCGATGTAGTTTCAAACTTGGGGATCATGACTGGCAGGGATGTGGAGTAATTCAATCATATAGTGAATGTCCCTTCCCAAAAATGTTATTGACCAGACTGGATTAGAAAGTTTTCTGTGACACTGAGTCAGCTATTAACTTAAAGAACGAACAAAAATTAAAAATAAGACAATCATCTTTTGAAAGTAAGGGAAGATATCCCCTTCCTCTCCTTTTTCTAAGTGTATTTACATAAGAAAACTTAAAATTGTAAGTAATTTCTCCTTTCTTTGAAATGCATATAAATTATTTGAAAACAAAGTGGAATTTTTGTGAGCTCTGTGAACCAAGAATGTCTTTCTTAAAAACCCAGGGGCAATCACTTTGAAATGTAAACATGAAGGAAGGTAGGGCACCTATTTTCCTGTTTGGGAGGCAGTTAGGAGCTGCCCTTCAATAGACACCTTGCTCCAGGTTGCAAAACTCATATAAAGATATGAGAAGTTTGTTTTTCCTCTGGATAGACTCAATAAGCTAACACAGGTGCTCCCCTTAACTACCACATAAATTTGTGTAAACTATGTGTGACACATAGTGCTATCAGGTCCTTTTACCTGAGAACTAGCTATTCTCCAATTATGAAAACTATGCATGTAATGGGTTTCATACACTTGCCCACGTAAGGGAGGGAGATTCCTTTCCATCTGTTCAATCTCTAAGTGAATTGCCTGTGATACGTATCACCTCCTGGTTTAATGTTTATTCAATAATAAGAGTATTTTATTTCACTAGTACCTTTATGGAAAGGATTTCTGGGTTGGGAGAAGGTGTTTTTTTTATTATTATTATTATAATTCCCCCCAAACCAAATCAAAGCTTCAACCTCACCCTCTATTTGTCTATCTTCACAGCTGAAAGTCAGCATATCAAAGAAACCTTGAATCTAGGCCAAGATTACTAATTCACTTGACCAATAGAATAGGGCAGAAGTGACATTCTGGGACTTAAGTAGTAAAACCATAGGTCCACAAATAGCTAGAATAATGCCAGAATTATAATATATAACATTTTATCAAACGTTTAAGGAATGCAGTATGTCAATTCTTGACCAACTCTTCCAGAAGATAAAAGCAGAGGAAATATTTCCTAACTTGTTCTGTAAAGCCAGGATTGCTCTAATACAAAGACAGATAAAGATATTACAATAATATAAAACTACAGACTAATCTCTCTGGTAGACATAGATGCAAAAAAATATACCAGAGGCACAATCCATGGAAGAAAGAATTGACAAACCGAACCTCATTACACTTAATAATTTCTTCTCTATGAAAGACAGTGTCAAGATAATGAGAAGACAAGCCACTGGCTGAGAGAAACTATTTAGAAAAGACACACTGGTTAAGGAATGTTATCTAAAATACAGAAGGAACTCTTAAAACTCAACAATAAGGGGCGCCTGGGTGGCTCAGTTGGTTAAGTGTCTGTCTTCAGCTCAGGTCATGATCCCAGGTCTGGGATCAAGGCCTACATTGGGCTCCCTGCTCAGTGCAGAGCCTGCTTCTTCCTCTCTGCAGCTCCCCCTGCTTTTGTGCACTCTCTCTCTCTGTCAAATAAACGAATAAAATCTTAAAAAAAAAAAAACACCTCAACAAAAGAAAACAAACTGATTAATAAATGGGCCAAAGACATTAACACACCACCAAAGAAGATACACAGATGACAAGCATACGAAAAGATGTTGCATTTGTCATCAGGGAAATGCAAATTAAAACAATGAGATACTATGACACACCTTAGAATGGCCAGTATCTGAAACACTGACAACACCAAATGCTGGCAAGAATGTGGAATAAGAGGGACTCTTATTCATTGTTAGTGGAAATGCAAAATGATACAGCCACTTTGGAAGAGAGTTTGACAGTTTCTTAGAAAACAAAACATACTCCTACTGTGTGATCCAGCAATCACATTCACTAGTGTTTACCCAAAGGAGCTGAAAACTTTTGTCCACACAAGAATATGCACACTGATGTTTATAGGAGCTTTATTCAACTTTAGAAAGAAATGAGCTATCAACTATGAAAAAACAGGGAGGGACCTTAAATGCATATTACTAAGTGAAAAAAGCCTATGTGAAAAAACTACATATTGTGTGATTCCAACTATACGACATTCTGGAAAGGCAACACTACGGAGACAATAAAAAAGATCCATGATTTCCAGAAAGATAGGAGGGAGGGAGGGATAAATGCATACAGAGCATTTTAGGGTAGAAAAGATACTCCGTATGATACCATAGTGGTAGGTACATGTCAAAACCCAAATAATGTACAACAGCAAGAGTGGACTGTAACGCAAAGTACAGACTTTTTTTGATTATGTTTCAATGTAGGTTCATCAATTATAACAAATGTATCACTCTGATAAGGGATGTTATTAATGGGGGAGGAGGATATAGGAGATATCTCTGAACCTTCCTCCATATTATGCTGTGAAAAGAAACTAAAACTGCTTTTAAAAATATTTAAATATATATGTAATGTAACTATAATCGGGAAATAATATTGATAGTCATATTACCCCCTAATCTATAAACTCCATTCAAATTTTACCTCCTATCCAATAAAGAACTTTACAGTAAAAGGATCCATCCCGGATCATACCTAGTATTTATTGTCAGGTGTCCTAAGCCACCTTCAATCTGGTCTTTTCATATTTTTCATGATCTTAATATTCTGACGACAAGGTTGCCACTTTGTTGAGTATTTCAGTTCAGGTTTCTGATGTCTCTCCTTACCCTCCCTTGCTTAAATTCTAGCTATGAATTTTTGATAGAAATATCACAGAAGTATGCTCTTTTCATTATGTCCTACCAGAACCATAGTTTTCATTATATTTTATCAGGTGATGCAAGATTTCTTTATTTCTTCCATTACTGGTGATGTTCACTTTGGCCACATGGTTAAGGTGGCATCTGCCAGGTTTCTCCAGAGTAAGTTACCAATTTCATGTCTATAATTAATGAATGTACTCTGAGGAGCTGCTCTGAAGCTAGACGAAGTCCTATCTCTCATACTTAGATCCCACAATTTTAGCAACCACTGACGATTTTCCCTTGTCAACTGTAACTATGTTGGTTGCCACTTGGTGTTTCTCTAATTCCACCAGTTCTTATACATTTTACTAGCTGGCCTTCTACAGTAAGAAAGAACTTTTTCTTTTCCCTCCTTGCTTCATTAATTTATTTATGTGAGTATAGATTTATGAATTCTACTTCATTCCATAGATTATAATCTGTCATTATTATTGCATATGTTGGTACTCAAATTCTGTATTTGGTAAGTACATCCCATGCAAGTTTGTTTCTATATCGTTTTAACATGGTTATACCATTCCTCAAGCACTTCTTACTTTTAGGACACACGCATATATTATTGTCTATTTATATCTTAGTTGTCTCCTTTTATAAATTTTTTATAGCCAAAATGTAAGTTCTTCAAAACAAAGGATGCTGCTTCTTAACACTTTGTGTTTATCCCAGATAACTTCACCTAGTGGTTTGCTTGCTAGAGACACTTAGCACAGGATATCTGATTTATTGGCTTTGCTGAAGTGTTTTTCCTGAGGCAGAGGAGAGCAAAGATCTAGTTCTACATTCAGCCTATTTTTGGCCTCACTTTTGTTGCTGAATCCACTACTAGTAGTGCAGAGAGGCCAGTGAAAAGGGAAAGATGTAGGTGGTGGCATTTAAAAATACATACCACTGTTCACCTGACTACATTCTCTTCTCAGCTCTTAGGGAAAAAAAGAGAGAGAGAGAGAGAGAGAGAGAGAGAGAAAAGAAGGAAAGAAGGAAGGAAGGCAGGAAGGGAGGAAGGAGGGAGGGAGGGAGAGAATGTAAATGTAGACGTACAAATGGGTAAATACACCCTAATTTTTTAAAAGTCTATTTGCCAAAAGTTGTGCAAAATATTGTTTTATCTTCGAGTGATATTGAGGTATCAGGAACCAGAAAAAATATAGATTCATCAGGGATTTTGAGATTCAGAAATGAAAGCTGACATGTCAGTCACAAGGAACAGACAAAGCCATTGACGGTATCTGAGGATTTAAGGGCCAAGTGCCTTCTGTGAGGTTCATATAAAGCTGTTCAAGCTGAATCTTTAACAGAGGTCTTTCTCACAGATTAGAACCAATTTTCTTGGACAATTTTTAAACAAATTTCTTTCTATGCCTATGTGAGAAAAATCTCATGATTTGTATTAATTTTCCAGAAAGGCTTAGTATCATGTACTATCAAGAAATCAATAAATATTTCATTTTTTCAAATGTTATTCTTACATATAAATTCAACACTGAGCATAATTGAGAGGATTATTTTTTTTTACAAAATAAAACCAACAATTTCACAAGCTGTGAATAACTGGGTGATTTTAAACGTTTATAATGTATAACTATTTTAAAAATCTTCTCTTCCCTTGACTTCAACACAACTGCCTTTTAAATTCAGATACATGTCTACCAAAAACTGGGTGTTGAAAATTATATCCAAAATACCTATGAGTGCATGTTTCTCTAACATTTCTTTTGTTTAGAGTATGTTTAAAAATGTTAGTGTGAATTTAAAAAAATAAAAAGACAAACACATACAAAGTAAAAACATATTGGAAGTATTATGACTATTGTTTCACAAAAAAATGCTGATACATAAGGAAGGAGTGAAACCATTCCATAAGACATCATACTGTCCCAGGCAGAAAATATCTATCAGAAAACTACTGATTTTCTCTTTAAATAAAAAATAACATAATTTTACTGTGTTCTGTCATAATTCCTTGATTTCACTCCTGGAAAGATAGTTCCCTTCGGTACACAGATCTCTCAAGTTATACACTGACACAGAGTTGGGTTTCTAAACTGCAGCTGGTTGAACTGGGATTTGGAGTTGACCTTTAACACAGCAGGAGTACATCCTTCAACAAATTTTCCTCATTGGCACATGACAATTTTGTGATGCCGTTTTCATACAAATATTTCTTTAAGAGTTTCATTTCAAATATTCAAAAATCAGTAGAGATTAATAAGCTAGTTAGTTAATACAGTAACAACATTAAACAAAGCAACTGAGTAAGCTTGGCACACTAGAACTGTATACATGAGGGACTTATTTACTTGACACATTTCTTGCTGTTTCATATCTAACTTATTTTTTTAACTAAACTCTGTGGTCTGTGTCCCCTAAACTTTGATGTTTTATACACTCTATTTTAGTTTCCAAAGATGATCCTTCTTCTTCTATCACCATAATGCAGTTTTTACTACAACACACCTAGTTTTTTAGAAAAGTATTTTCTATTGTCAGCATCTGTACAGTTTCCAAGAAGATAGCAAAAGACAGCATTGTCTTTTTTTCCACACAATGGAGAGTAGAATTTTCTCAGAATAAAGGTCTTCATTATAACATACATTCCTAAGTATTGGAATATCTTTCTCTAATTGGAATAGCTCTATTGGAATACCTCTAATTATTGGAATATCTTTCCCTTAATTTGAAGAATATGTAATAATTCAGTATGTGTTTAGTCTGACCATTGTTGGAAGGCAATGCTTGAAAGTGTCAACTTCTATTGTATAATTTTTAATTTCATCAAGTACCTCTAACCCAATATGCACCCCACCCAATTAATATAAGAATTTCTCAGGTAATGGGGTGCCTGGGTGGCTCAGTCATTAGGCATCTGCCTTCGGCTCAGGTCATGATCCCAGGCTCCTGGAATTGAGCCCTACATTGGGCTCCCTGCTCTGCTCTCCCTCCTGTGCTCTCTCTCTCTTGCTCTCTCTCACAAATAAATAAATAAAATCTTTTTTTTTTTTAAAANATTAGGCATCTGCCTTCGGCTCAGGTCATGATCCCAGGCTCCTGGAATTGAGCCCTACATTGGGCTCCCTGCTCTGCTCTCCCTCCTGTGCTCTCTCTCTCTTGCTCTCTCTCACAAATAAATAAATAAAATCTTTTTTTTTTTTTTTAAAAGAACTTCTTAGCTAAGAAAATTATTTTGCCTAACCAATAGTTTTGGAAGAATTCTAGTCAAGTAATATACATTAAATGGAAATATTAAAAGCATACGAAATCATCCTATTAAGTTTTGCCTCTCAGCAAACAGATAATAATGAACATTATTCAGATTAATATGTAGCTGGTAACCCGTAAAACAAATCAGGAGTGTAAAGAATATACCAAAGCTGAGCTGAAATAATAGTAATCCAGGAAACAAACAATGTAAATATGGATGGAAAAGCTAAAGGAAAAGAGATTTTTCATTTTGCTTGGCAATTTTACCTTAGAATAATCTTCAATTTTATTATTACATTTTAAATGTTAGTTTTTCAGGCTAATGCAAAGGATATGGGATACCCTATTGGGTCTATACATGCACTTTTGCATTTTAATCCTGCAATGGGGTTTTGCTGGCTCTTTCCAAGATGGCAGTATTAACTCTGGAGGAATCCCCTAGTTTTCTGAATGGTGTGATATGTAATATATCAGTGGATCTCATGGTCATGAGTCCACTCCCACTGCCATGGTATTTCTTCATTCTTGTATTCCTTCTACTTTAGCCTTCATTTATGAAATTATATTTAATTTTTCACAAGAAGTTTTATTGAGTTTTGTCAACTTCCTTTTCAGATCATCCTTTTGTCATATCTCATTTCTGAAATTTTCCTAATTGTTATTTATGCTTTTTTCATAGCTTTTTCTTTTTAAAACTTCTTTTTGCTTCTTTTGAGTATGTGTTTTGTGGACACAGCTTTCTGATGTGTGTTCACTGTGGATAAGGGCATTCTCTCATTCTCTTTTCTCCCTTTTGTTCTGGCAGTAACTTGTGACATTCAGCCACAATTTTATTGCTCATGCTTAGGTGTGATGATCTCTCCAATAGGGATAATTTTATCACTCGGGGACATCTGGAAATGTCTGCAGGCACTTCTGGTTATCTTAACTGGTAGATCGCCACTGGCAGGTAATTGATAAAACCAAGGATATGGCTACAAATCCTACAATGCATAGGATAGCCACCCACAATAAAAAATTGTCTGGTCCAAAATGTCAATAGTGTGTAAGTTGAGAAACCCCAGACGCGTACTCTGAGAAGGGAATAATCAGTATCGAGAAGATAGTTTTCCTCAGCTTCATGGTTCTAATGTTCCTTCTTCTGTTGTAATCACAAACAAAAAATGTGTCTTTATAATTTCTAAAATGTGCCTTGTTTTCTTCCCTTTGTTTTTATCTGTACTTTCTTTTTCAATTGCCCTTAATGTTTCTCTTCTTTTCTCCTTGAATTTTACTCCCAGGAATTTGTTCCTAGTCTAAGTATTTGTGTCCTGCAAAGCCCTTCTCGTTTTGGGCTGCTCTTATCAGACCAGCCTGCTGAGATTTCCATAAGCATTTATGACCCTTCACTTTGGAGGTGAGCACCTATTAGAAATCTCTGTGCTTTCTAGTTATCAAGCCCTTCAAAAATGTGTCTTCCTACTAGTTCTTCCTCACAGTTGTTGATACATCACGTATCACTGTTAGGTGCTTGTTTATTTTAAAGATTGATTTTAGAGGGAAGGACAGAGATAGAGAGAGAGCTGGAGCAGGAGAGGCAGAGGGAGAAGGAGAGAGAATCTCAAGCAGACTCTACGGTGAGTACTGGAGCCAGATGGGGACTGGATCTCAAAACCCTGAGATCAGTACCTGAGCAAAAACCAAGAGCTGGATGTTCAATCGACTGCGCCACCCAGGCTCTCCTTTGCTGTTCTGTGTTTGATCTCCACTTACTCCTATTTTAATATTCTCATGTATACACTGTCACCTCGTTTTGCTTGGAGGCTGCCCATAACAATTTTTAACTAGTGATTCGATTTCTATATGAGCCTTAGTGTTTCAGTTTTATAAAATTCTAAATTCTAAAGATATTTAATTTTTCAATTTCTTCTTGGTATGTTTGATGATAAGAATTAGACTGTTACAGGGGCGCCTGGGTGGCTCAGCCATTAAGCATCTGCCTTCAGCTCAGGTCATGATCCCAGGGTCCTGGGATTGAGCCCTGTTTCAGGCTCCCTGCTCCGCAGGAAGCCTGCTTCTCCCCTTCACACTCCCCTTGCTTGTGTTCCCTCTCTCACTGGCTGTCCCTCTCTGTCAAAAAGATAAATAAAATCTTTAAAAAAAAATTAGACTGTTATAATTTAAGTTTATAGGCAAAACTGTTTCCATTTTTCTTTCAATGTCACTTAATCTGTCCTTCATTTGTACCTATGTCTCCCTAGTGCTTCCTAATACATTTTATTTTTCTGTATATCAAATTCACCAAAATAATTAACATTCAAAGAAGCAATATTTGGCTACACAATTCTGGTACTATGTTTATCTTCTTCTTTCTTCTATTTTCTTTCATTTGCTGTGTTGGCCTTTCCTTCTAAATTGTTAGGTTGGATCTTTTAGTAACTTTTAGCCCTTTGATTCTCACATACATGAACTATGTTTAAATTTTACTTTAAATAGTGCTTTAGCTGAATCCCATTAGTATGGAAGTTTTCATTAAATTTTAAATGAATTTCCAAACTAATAATTTTGTTATGGTTATAAGGTTTTGGTTTTGTATCCTTTCAATTGGTGGTCAGTTTTTTTTTTTTTTAAGATTTTATTTATTTATTTGACAGAGATAGAGACAGCCAGCGAGAGAGGGAACACAAGCAGGGGGAGTGGGAGAGGAAGAAGCAGGCTCACAGCAGAAGAGCCCGATGTGGGGGCTCGATCCCATAACGCCGGGATCACGCCCTGAGCCGAAGGCAGACGCTTAACCGCTGTGCCACCCAGGCGCCCCTGGTGGTCAGTTTTTAATTGTTTAATATGCGATGTGCTTGAAATAAGTTTTTAAAGTTTATTGTGTAATTATGTATACATATGTCTGCAGATCAAGCTCATTAATGATATATTTTAAAGTCCTTTGATCCTTACTAAACTGCCTGTTTAATCTATCAGTTGCTCCACAGAAATTTTTTGAATCTGCACGTGCAAGTGCATTAGTCCATTATTCCACTCTTCTGCAAAATTTTGTCTTACATAATTTAAGATTATTTTTATTCTTTACCAAAGTTTTAAATTGAAGCAGTTTTTAATAAGCTTTTAAATGTAGTTTCTTACTGCACTAAACTCTTTATTATTAAGCAAATACTCTACATCCCTTTAAGGCCGTTAGCCACAATATCTATTTTTTCTCACATTAATATAGCTATATTAGCTTTCTTATTACTAGTGTTTGCCTTATATGTTTTTCCATTTTCTTGTATTCTAACATTAGCATGTGGAAATTCTAATATCTGAAGTACTTGCAGACTCCATTATCTTTGTTCCTGTTTATATCAACTTGTTTCCCCATGTTTTAGAATGTTTTATTGTGAACTCACATTCGATGTCATTGTTAGGGATCATCAGGGCTTGACTGGATCTGTTTTTCCAGAGAGGATCTGCTCTTGTGTTATTTAGGCATCTAAATTACCAACCTGAGACCATTTTAGTTTCTAAGCCAGACCATTCAGGTAGTATAATATTAAAACTTACACCAGTGTGAATGCAGCAGAAAAATTACAGATTTGTAGAAGAAACTTTTTTCCCCCCTATATAGACCTGAGTTTAAGAAGATTGTCTTCTTTTCCTTGCATGCCAAGATTTTCCTACTTACTCTCTCAATGACACTTTTTTCATTCAGGTTCATACTAATAAAGGGATTTCTACCATTAGTACATTCAAAACCTTTTCTTTTTTTTTTTAAGTTTTTATTTAAATTCCAGTTAGTTAACACACAGGGTACTACTAGTTTCAGGTGTACAATTTAGTGATTCGACACTTAACATACAACACCAGTGCTCATCACAAGTAGTGCATTCCCTAATTAACATCATCTATTTAACCTGTCCCCCCATCCACCACCCCCTGATAACCATCAGTTTATGCTCTATAGTTAAGGGTCTGTCTTTTCTCTAGGGATACTAAAACATAATGCTGAAGTACTAGGTTTTGGCAAAAGATCTAATATCCATTAGGGTCTCAAAATTACGTTTCCACTTTGGAATCTTGACTCCACTTTGGTTTTGGTCTGTGATTGCTTCACATATTTTATTACAAGTCTAGATGAAAGGGGGGTGTGTTTTACTTTACCCAGCATTTTGGATGGTCTACAGTTGGATGCTTTTTCAGTTAACTTAATTTGTCCAAATTACCTAAGTGGTATTTCTTACCAGGCTCTTTCAGTATTATTTAGATAATTTTTGGAAATATCTGAACTACATTTTATCTTCCTCTGGGTAAATACTGTACGATATCCTTAATAGGACCTCATCTACTGGAATTTTCTGAATCAGGTTTGGTTGAGATGCCTCACAGGGTGTTAGGTCATTGAACCCCCAAGAGCATTCCAAGAGATCCAGAGAGTCAAATCTTTTTTTGCTATTTCCAAACTATGCACAATGCAATCCTATAGGAAATATTTCTATATGTTTTTAGGTATTCTTTAGGTATATGCAACACACTTGTTTATCGTCTATTTATTGTCTCCCTCATTCTATCTAAACCCACCTCAGAACTCATCTTTTTACATTTCTCTTTGTACTGTTACAGGGTTAATACATAACCATTTTATCTTTTATTATTTATTTTTTAAAGATTTTATTTATTTATTTATTTATTTAGACAGAGAGAGAGAGAGAGGGAGAGCGTGCACAGCAGGGGGAGCACCAGAGGGAATGGGAAAAGCAGGCTCCCTGCTGAGCAGGGAACCCTATGCTGGGCAGGATCCCAGGCCCGAGGATCATGACCTGAGCGGAAGGCAGACGCTTAACCAACTAAGCCACCCAGGTGCCCCAATACAGAATCATTTTGATAACACTCTTGACCAAAGGCTTTTTTCCTAACCATCTGGATGAAACTCCATCTCACAAAAACCTAAATATCCTTATGTTGTCATATATATTGGAGCAGCAAGCACTTATGTTGTCATATCATACACAGAAACCTACTTACACAACTACCCCCCAAGAGTACCTTGAAATTGTATAACATATTAATATATGTTATTTAACAATCATTACTTCACACATTTTCTATTGTTCCTACTTACCACCTATTTTCTTAACCCTTTCCCAAACCCTCTGTGTACTCGAACAAACAAAAGAGAATGTCAGCCACCCCTTGTATTCTCAATGCCAAGCTGCAAACATACATGAATCCGCCTATGTATTATATTACTATCTAGTTTTAATAGAGGACTGTCTGACATCCTCTTTGAGGACAAAATAACATCCGTCCTGAGGCTTCCATTCTTCTTTTACAGGAACTACTCATTTCTCTTTCCTTTCTATGTACACCAAGCCACTGTCTCTCATTCTGATTCCTCAGGTTATTTAATTTTTTTTTGGTGGGGGTCGCATTTGTCCTTGTTATTAAAAACAAGAAACAATACAATACACTACAAATTCGTATTTCGCTCCAATTACAGCCTTTCTGGCCTCCTCAAAAACTGCTTTAGAGTTTTCCTTTCCAATCCTTATTTCTTAATCTCCCATTCAGTACTTTGGTTTGATTTCCTCATTCATCTCCCATAGGTATAGCTTCCTGTTATCACAGCAATGCCATATATATTGCTAAATCCAATGGACATTCTGACTGCTAATCTCACTTCACCTCTCAGTATCATTGGACAATCCTTGCTATTTCCTCCTTTAAACAATCTATCCCATTACCTCCTCTAATCAATTTTCCACATTTCTTTCTTAATTCTCTTTGCCATTCTTCTCTCTGTCCTTTGTAAACTCATGTTCTGTTATTCAACCACTAACTGATCCTCAAGGTTTGGCCTCAGGGTTGCTTTACTTGCACTGTTTCATCTTAATTTAGAATATCAAAATGCTTATGATTTAAATCAACATTGTAATCAGAAGACCCACATATTTATACCTGTATCTCCAGGCCAAAGTGTCTAACTACATACTTAAAATATCTTCCAAGATGTCATAAATAAATCTTATTTCAACATAAGTAAATGGAACTTGATCTCTTCCCCTAAAACTAATCCACTTCTAGTATTCCCTATATTAGAGAATATAGCCATTATTCCAAGTGTTCTTCCTCTTCCCATAGACTTATTTCAACACAGAAACCAAGATTCAGAGGGATGTGAAGATGGAGGCAGAAATTGGGAATGAGGTAGCCATAAACCAAGAATTGCTGGCATCACCTAGAAGCTGTAAGAAGCAAGAAATAAATTATCTCCTAGAGTCTCCAGAGAGAATGTGGCCTTAGTGACACCTTAATTTCAAAAGTGTGGCCTCCAGGTTTGTAAGAAAACAAATTTCTGTTGTTTTAAGCCACCAAGTTTGTGGCACTTTGTTATAGCAGCCATACAAAACTAATACATTGGCATCCCCACTAACATTCACACTATTTTTTAGAGTAAACCACCATATTCTATGCAATTTTTAATGCCATCCTAACTTAAAACAGAGTCCACATTTTATACTTGTTAAATAAATTTTAAATAACAATTAAAGAAGGCATGAACATGGGCTTCTAAAATTACTTAATGTCATTTGCTCTGAATCCAATTTGAAAATAATTATCTCTGAATCAGTGTTTTAATTCATACATTTTGCAAATCATTATTAAATAGTTACAGTGTGCTAGTCACTAGTCCTGCAGCGGACTATGCAAAAATGTAGTGTAAATTCATCATTTTCATAATACTATTAGTCAATAATTCAGAGAACTCTATCTAGTTTCCAGTTTTTCATATTAAACTTCTGTGTATTTTTTTAATATTTAGTATTTAAGATACTTACTATGCTAAGATATGCACTGTTCACTTAAGAACTAAGATTATAATAAGATAGCTGTAACATTTAACTATAAAGATTATCTTAGTTGTAACTTCATGCTATGCTTCATAATTTTTTACCAAATTACTTTTAAAATAATTTAATATTATATAACTTCAGGTACATATTATGCACCCAAAATACAAGTTTTATTATTATGATTTTTTATACTGTCAGAAGGTGATACTGAGACCTTATTTTTATTTTTTATACTGTTAGAAGGTGATACTGAGATCTTATTTTTATTAAATCTTGCACACTTTTCTAGATCTGCTTTGCCTATGTGTCAAATTATGGCAGAAGGTATCTTCTGTTTTATCCTAATTTGCTCTTATTATTACTGCCATGTTTTCCTACTTGTAAAATATAAAATCAACTTCATTATGAACTTTGTAGCTAAAAATATATTTCTGAAAAGGTTTCTAGCCTTTAGAGCTAAATATTCACAGCAGCTGTAGATTTTTCATTTGATGTATATTATACTCTGCCACTTTCAATCACTCAAAATGATGGGTAATACAAGTGAAGAAACATTTAGTTTTAAATCACGGGGCTCTATCCCAGGACCCCTAGATCATGACCTGAGCCAAACCAGATGCTTAACCGACTGAGCCACCCAGGCACCCCATTTCTGTCTTTTATATATCACACATACCCATTGAAGGAAAAGACTAAAACCACAGATTTATACCAAAAGAGGTATTATATAATTGCTCTTACTCCAAAAAAATCATATTAGTATAAATAATTATACATTTCAGATAGATGAATAGGCATGTTCTGTAAATATTAATTTGTTATACCTTATATGTTATAGAAATAATAGTTTTATATTACTACTTTTCAAAACATTTTAACCTTGTCCATTTTTTCCCTATGCCTCAGTTTTCTCATTTATAATTTAGGGGCTCACCTCTTTTATTGATTTACAAGAAATTAAGATATTTTGCTAATAAGAATTATCCTTGAAATCTTACCAACAAAGTCAAGTCATATCACATTGAGATTTATTTTTTGAAAAACACAGTGATTCTGAATCTTACTCATAGGTAAATTCCTAAAGTCAGAGCCCAAATCATTCTTGGGCCACCAGGGGAATAGATAGACACATTGTCAATGACCAAATGCTACTCAGTATTTTTCCTCCAGTGTCAGAGCAGCAAGCCACCTCCCAGCTCTGGAGTTTTCTGGAATACAAATATATGGGAAAAAGTAACATGGGAGGTTTGAGTGATTTTTATTTACCATATTAGTTCCAAATTAATCATATATAAAAAATTTGTCTAAACTTAAGAATTAGTATGAAAATATGACCTAATGTCTCTTAACCTAAAAATCCACTTGCTTTCTTATTAATTATTAATGTGACTAGACATATTTAAACTGTGGAGCAGAAATATATACTAGCAAGAAGTGGGAAAAGAGACAGAGTGAAGTAATTTAAAGAGGGTGGATTTTACTCTGTGTGTGTCCTAGACAGAATTCAAGGTGAAGTTCAGCACTTCGAATGGATTTTGGGTATGTAGGCATCCTGTGCTGCATGTAAGTCTAGTGTTTCATGATAGATATTTGTTATATAACATGGACTCCAAATCCAACCAATTACAAATTTTACCTGGTGTTCAAATCAAATTAGTTATAATCATTCTTAATTTTGCTATTTTAAATCCATTGATCAATTAAAACTTTAACAGCAAAGTATAATTTAAATAATAGCATTCAGCCTTATCTTGTACCTGACCTGAAAGCCAAAGGATCCCTTATTTTACAAATAAATTTGACATATGCATGGTAGGTTTCTTTTAATAATAAAAATTGCTGGATTGTTCCTTCAAGATTCTGTGAATAATATACATGTATACATTTACACATGAGATGGTCTTTTTGTGTGTATGTCAATTTAGCTAGGCTACAGTTTTCCATTTATTCAGTCAAACACTAACCTAGGTATTTAGTAGATGTAATTAAAGTCCATAATCAATTGACTTTAAGTAAGAGAATTATCCTAGATAATCTTGCAGGTTAGCCTGCTTCAATCAATTGTAAGAGCAAAGCTGAGGCTTCTCTGAAGAAGATATTTGCTAGTGGACAGCAAATTCAGCTTAGGTCCAGGGGTCCCTGATGTTCTGCACTAGGAATTTCACACTTGTCTAGCTGGGTCCACAATTATATAAGTCAATCTATTGCAATATCTTTTTTTTTAAAGATTTTTAAAAATTTATTTGACAGAGAGAGAGAGAGACGGCCAGCAAGAGAGGGAACACAAGCAGGGGGAGTGGGAGAGGAAGAAGCGGTCTCCCAGCGGAGCAGGGAGCCTGATGCGCTTGATCCCAGGACCCTGGGATCATGCCCTGAGCAGAAGGCAGATGCTTAACGACTGAACCACCCAGGTGCCCCAACTGCAATAAATATCTTAATATATTCCCTACTAGTTCTGATTCTCTGGCTGAACGCTGACTGATAAATATTTTGGTACCTGAAATAGTTCTAGAGGAATACAATCTTAAAGACAAGTTTCCTGAATCGGTTCTGGTATGGAATTTGTTCTCTAACCTGATTAAATTTAAAGGCACTAATGACTGTATTTCTAATAATCAAGAGGGAACCAATAGTCCTTGGTATGACGTGACAATACCAATATAAATATACTGCCATTGGATATTCCTAATCATATACTTACATAAAGCAAGATTCTACATGATCATGTATTTACTACCTTAAAATATTTTATTCAAACTAAGGAGTATAATAGAATTGCCTGGTTACTCCTGCGAGGAGAAAGTGGGTAACAAAAAGCTCAGGGCTCCAAATTCCCAGCTTTAACAGTACATAATGACGTAAAATCTCTATATGCCCTGAAAGAAATCCTTATATCCTATAATCTTGAAAAATTCTGAAATTCCTAAAAATCAAACCCAAAAATTCTGCAGGTAGCTGAAGTACAACACAAATTGAATTACCAACCCCATTGGACAGCTTCTGCTAAAGTGCAGTTATGGATTAGGAAGGAATGGGATCCTGAAAATTGGAACAGGAGGTATGGGCAGATTTCGATGAACCTGGGGACATTAAACCCACCAATTCTGCTCTGTCTTCTCTGCTAGAAGAAGCTGATACTCCTCCCCTACCTGTGTGGGTTAACCCTCTCTTGCCTGAAGAGCCTGTATTTGCCTCTCCTGGGGTAGTTACCCCCAAAGCCACTGCTGAGTCTCAGGACCTAGCCCTATTGTCAATCTTTGCTTTTCAATGATAACTAAACTCAAATCCCAGCAGGCTCCACAGGATGAGATGCAAAGTTTGACCCATGAAAAAGGGCACTACGCTCCCAAATAACTGGATTTTTAAGCAATTTATGCAGAATAAAATATGAGGATAAGTGTGGAACTGGATCATAAAGATAGTGAATCATGATGGAAAGAATATAAAGTAGGGTCAGGCTGAATTTATTGATACTGATCACTAAGGAGAGATTCTGGATTTGATGTTTAAGTGTGAGGAAACATTTTGAAAGGGCAAACACAGCCTATATTAAATGAAGTTAAAATGCTAAAACTGCCTTGGTATAAGGTAGATGCTGGTATCCAGACACTGGGGATACTTTAATGTCAGAGAGTACTTATATAGATCTGCTCAACTTCCCCTGGAGGCTTCAAAGGACATATTTTCCACCTTAACTATGAGAAATGTATCTGTGAGGGAAGCCCCAGCATTCTTGAAAAGCTCTGTGATGTCTCTTGTTTGTAGGCTAGAGATTAGGGTAGAAATTACTACCATCAAACTGCAACTCCTAAAATGTAATGGTAATAATGGGAGCCTGGATAACAGTGCCCTAGGGACTGCACTTAATTTTCAAAGATAAGGTAAGTGTGGTTATGCTAATAAACTACAGAACCAAGGCCCTAATCAGAACACTGACTTGGAAAGACTGATAATGTTGGCTAGTTTAAAATGGTATACCTAGAAAATATATAAATGAGCAGTTTATTAAATTCTTACTTGATCTGCATAAGTGGAAGAGTTCTAGGTCTAGTAAACACAAGTCTAACTTGAATTACCATAAAAAGATAGAGCCCCACAATCAATTCCAAAACTTAAGCCAAGTTCCAGACTCAGAATTCCATAAATGAAGGGAGGAGTTAAAGTCAACTTAAAGAAGGACCGTCATACACTGACAAAAATTTGCAACGTTCATGTTTCCACCACCTTCTCCAGAGGTGGGGAGAATAAGCAGTCGTTCATCAAGGTGACTGTAAAATGAAGAAAGGGATTACTGGACATTGTGACACAATTCCCACATTGGTTGCAGGACCTGCAGGGTGAGAACTGCTATGGTAGATAAGATCAAGTGCAACCCACTAGAATTCCCTCTATCTAAAAATATAATATACTGAAAGCAACAATGTATTCCTGGAGGGATTTCAGAGATTGATGCCACCATCATGGACTTGAAAAGATGCAAGGGTGGTGATTTCCACATACTCTGATTCAAGTAACTTTTTTGGTGTATTCAGAAAAAAAAATAATTTTGGAGAGTGACAGTGGATTGCTGTTACCATAATCAAGTGGTGTCTCAAATTGTAGTTGCTGTTGCAGATGTGGTTTCATTACTTGATCTCCTAGTACCCCATATGCAGCTATAGGTTTGGAAAATGCTTTTTGCTCGATAGCTGTTGGTAAAGACCACCCGAGTATTTTGCTTTCAGCTGGCAAGGAGAGCAAAATATCTCAGAGATATACTAGCACTTCAGACTTAGGCATTTAGTATACAGGCATTTTGATCCCCTTTCCCTTCCACAAGACATTACACTAGTCCTTTACATTAATGATATTATGCTGATCTAAACTAGCAGTCAGGAAGTGCAACTAGTTTAGACATATTGATAAGACATTTGTGTGTCAGAAAATGGGAAATAAATCCAATAGTTCAGGGGTCTTTCACCTCACTGAAATTTCTAGAGGTCCAGTGGTGTGGTTATGTCAAACTCTACCTTCTAAGGTGATGGATACCTTGCTCTATCCTCCTGGTCCCTCCTACCACACACACCCACGCACACCCACCACCCACACCACACACACACACACACACACACACACACACACACACACAGAGGCAAAATGGCCCTCAGGAATTTAGAGGCAAAGTCCTACTCATTTGGGTGTGCTACTCGGGCCCATTTACTCATTGACTGGAAAAGCAGCTGGTTTTGAGCACAGCCTGAAACTGAAGAAAGCTCTGCAACCGATACAACTGCCGGTTGACAGAGGTTTCCTTAAATGCCTGGAGTAAAAGCGGCGGGGGGGTGTGGGGGGGTGGACAAAGAAAAAGTAAGAAAACACATACCCTCCCTCTTTGCAGATTGGCTCTGTTAGGTTATTCTTCCGACACGGCAAAGAATCTCTCTTCTCAGCTTTTGTTCTCCCCCCAGACGCCCTCATTTTTACTGTTTGCCTCAACTGGAATCCTTTGTCCCAGACAAGTTTTTCCCTGGTCTTTCAACGTTTTCGAGGAATGCCCTCAGCATATCTCCTTTTCCTCCCCGAGAGAGTTCCAATGTGAGTATAACAAAGCCAAGTGCCCTGCATCAGTTCTTCAGGCAGCCTCTAGACAGGTTAAAACAGACAATTATAATTTTTTTGAGATCTGTTCTGCTCGGTCTGGAGCCAGTTCAACTGCTGGGAACTGGGCTGCTGTCTTCAAGCCTGCTGGTGAGTCGGGGAGCTCGGTGGTGCAGGATAAGTAAAAATGCTGCAAACCTCTCTTACCGTTTTAAAGGTGACTTTTCCTTGATTTAGCATTTGCTTGGTTTCTTTAAACCTCTCCCTGTTTTCCAGAGTTCCAACAAGTTGATTCTGAGACTTCTTGCTCATTTTTTCGCTGTTTTTGTGGAAGGATGAGCCATCGAATCTACCTACCCTGTCATTGCTAATGTCCTTTTTATGAGAACTTTTGAAGTCAGGGTTCATGGGTGGCTCAGTCCATTGAGCAGCAGACTCTTGGATCTCAGCTCAGGTCCTGATCTCAAGGTCGAGAGTTTAAGCTGGGCTTTGCGTTCTACCTGTGGAGCCTACTGGGGGGAAAGAGAGAGAGAGAGAGGGAGGGGGAGGGGGGGGAGAGAACTCGAAGTTAGCTAGTGTAAGTTCTATCTGTTTTTTGAGTGTTTTGATTTTCTATGTCTTTTCTTTTTCCGTAAATGTTTTAGGAATAGCTTGCAACTTTTGAAAAATAGTGCTTAGACTTTAATAGAAACTGCTCTAAATCTATAAAGACCAGGAATTCCCAGTTTAGTAATAATGATCTTTTGAATTCCCGGACTTAATACTCTTCATTAATCAGGTCTTTTAGATACTTAAAAATTAATTAATACTTAATACTCTTCATTAAGGTCTTTTAAAAACTTCACTCAGGAAAGTCTTTTTAAGTTTGTGTGTTCCTTTTTGCACTTGTTTTGTTTGATGTGTTTCTAAGTATCTTATTCTTTTTGATGCTATGGATATATGGTTGCTTTCTTATTTTGGATTATTTATTGCTAGAAATACATTTAATTTTTGTATATTTATCTTTCTGAGTCCTTGCTGAGCTCATTAGTTTTCATAGATTTGTGTGTTTGTGTGTGTGTGCAAAATTCTTGAGATTTCTTTTATACATGTTCATGTTGTCTATGAATAAAACAGTCAGATATTTTTGTCTCTTTATTTCGCCCAGTTGGCTGATTGCACTGTCTAGAACCTCATGTACCATGCTGGATAGGGAGAGAAGACATTTCTATATTCCCGATTTTAGAGAGAAAGCATGCCTTCTTTCACCATTAATTATGATACCACTTATAGTTTTTATACATGCCCTTTTTCAGTTGAAGTTCATTTCTATTAGTTTGATGAGAGTTTGTTGAAATGTTTTCTCAGTAAAGTGATATATTTTTAAAGATGTATTTATTTGAGAGAGAGAGAGAAGGAGCAAGAGTGGGAGGAGGGGCAGAAGGAAAGAATCTTCAAGCAGAACCTGCCGAGTCAGGAGTTGAAAGCGGGGCTAGATCCCAGGACCCATGAGATCATGACCTGAGTGAAAACTAAGAGTCAGAGGCTCAACAGACTGGAGCCACCAGATGCCCTAAAATGATGTTTTTTTGAGCCATTTCTTTATTGATACTACAGAAGACATATTTTCATGTGTCTGATGATCATTTAAAAAACAAACAAGAAGGGGCGCCTGGGTGGCACAGCGGTTAAGCATCTGCCTTCGGCTCAGGGCGTGAGCCCGGAGTTATGGGATCGAGCCCCACATCAGGCTCCTCCGCTATGAGCCTGCTTCTTCCTCCCACTCCCCCTGCTTGTGTTCCCTCTTTCACTGGCTGTCTCTATCTCTGTCAAATAAATAAATAAAATCTTTAAAAAAAAAATAAAAAATAAAAAATAAAAAACAAACAAGAAACATTCTTTTGTTCTATCACTAGCCAAAATAATTAACATATTTGCATGTAAGAAATGTGGATTTAAAGTTTTACTTATTTATCTACAAAATGTGCAACCGAAGTGTCATTTTGATAGCCAAGAAATATCAGTAATTACTCCCTAATTCCAAACATCATAATAATTTTTTGAATTACTGGATTTTATTTAATAATAATAATAATTTATATATTAATAAATAATTTAATAATAAACCATCTGTGAATCTTTCACCAAGCCTCTCTTAGATCCACTAAATGTTATTATTTTTACAGATTAATATATTGGTCTTGGCCTCCATAGAGTCAAGTATGCAAAAGAAAATTGTACAGAAATAAGTTGTAATGTTAGTTGAGGTTACCTCTGGATGGGTAGACTTTTAATATATATCAAAAGGGTAGTGGAGAATACACTGAAAAGTTAACAGTAGTTATGTAACAAATGTCGGATTATGGTTAACTTTTTTAGTATCATTTTACATATTTATGTATTCTATTAAATTCTATTTTTAGAATATTAAATTCTATTAAATATTTTAATATTTTAAATAGATTAAATAATTTATTTTTATTTCAGTGAATATCACAATTCTTGCCGCAAAGCTGTTACTTCTGAGTAATTTTTCACAAATTTTACTCATTTTTTTAAGACTATCCTTTTCCTTTTATACATCTACATTGCTTAGATGAATATTGAGTATGAGATAAATACTAAGTGTATCATAAGAGAGATATAAGGCATCTTACAAGTGGCATCTAGAAGAATTTTTGGAGGTATGTAATCAAGGGAAGCGTAAGAAAAATCAAATGTTTAGCTCTATCTTATCTGCCATTTTAATTGTAATTTTAACAAGTTTCCCTAGATGTTGAGTCTCTTTTGCCATCTACATACATCTATTTTTTAATCCACTTAAAAGAGAAAGCAAGGAAAAATTGTTATGTTCCTTATTTGATTTAGTGTTGGGTAGGGAAACAAGACATGGCAACAATGATTAAGAGAGAGAATTTAGGAGCAATACGATTGGAACCAGAGGGAAACATGAAATCATAAGCCATGGGTATTTGTCAGCATAGTGGAAAATAGACTGACCTTCCACAAGATTGAGAAGGTATTTAAATCACCCATAATTTTAGTGATATAGGCAGCCATCTGGAATAAAGTTGGTTTCTTCACATAGAAAGCTGTTTGGACTCTGGTGTAAGAGTCCATACTAGCCACCCACCTCTTCATATTGTGCTTGTGATTTACTCCTACTATTTTCAAAGTTTGGAATATTTTGAGTCTCTCTTTGAATTATTCACCATCTGCTTGTCTCTTTTGAGTGCAAAAGTCACCATTTGTTCTATTGTTGCTCAGAAGCCAATTTGCTGGTATGATATTCCAAGGTTTACTATGTGGCTGCACTATTGCACACTGGAGCAGAAAAATATGTCTCTGAAGTTCAATTTATATATTTAACCAAATGCAGTTATTTTGAAAAGTACAGGATTATTACTGTTCTAGAATGGATCTACCCCAATATAAAGAGATTTAATATATTCAGTGATTAATTCCATGTGGGGGGTATAAATTTCACATAGACTAACACTAACAGATTGCAGTGATTCTAATGAGTGAGTTTCTCTGTCTTTTAGGACCTATACAAATGTGCAGCCATGATAAAGGAGAAGAATTGGGGGAAAAAATGCACACTGTTCATAAGGTAATTACCCAAGGAGATTATGTTAAAATAGATATGTTGCTCAATTTCTAAAGTAAATTCACACATTTTTACCTGAAAAGTGACAGCATATGTCGAATAATGACTAAGTATAGAATCATTATACTGGTGTTTTCACTAGTGAGGAGATGTTGAAGAGAAAATATCCATCTCAATAACTCAGCAAGTTTCAAAAGGTGTTACAATAACCTGGAGTTGGCAGTTATCATGCATAATTTTCATACACTGTTGCATAAAAGTTTCTAATTCTGGGCATCAACTCAAATTCTGAGAACTTATAATTTACTTTCTATTGAAGCCAGCCCCTCAGTTTTAATATATACATATTATGACAATATTATCTGAGTAACATTTGTATGTGGTATATCAACATGTCTAAAACCTATTAAAAGGAAAACTGAACTTCTTTCCCCTAGAAGTCATAGAAAAAATATAGTCTTTTAAAGTTTGTCTACTATTTTCCAAACTTTCAAAAAATAATGCAAACCCTCAAAGAGAAACAAATGTTTTCAATATCAGTTACAGATATAAGGTCTCTGAACATTAAATTTTGCTGCTTGAATTTTTGTCTAAGTTGAACAGATAATTAAATTATAATTTGTTAAAAAGGATAGCTGTAATTTTTAACTGTAGGAGCCATATTGCCCAAATTATACGGTGTTAGAAGTTTAGTTGTACTGGAAATGTTTAATGTCTGATTTGTATAACTGGATAAGAAACCAGATTCTTAGGCTGCACATATTAAGACATTGCTAATTCTGGGACACTAAATCCTGCAGAAATGTCAGCTCTACTGTTTATATTATCTGTTATATTGAGTGCCCTTGCTTGTTTTCCAGCTTTTTGGGTTTCATCTTTTCAAGACAAATGTATTATACTGTTCATCCAACCCGCATGTCTACAGGGATAAATACATTACAAATCCTATTATAAACTTCAGTGTTGTCACAGATTTCTAAATGGCAATTAAAATGTTCCAATTAGACTAATAAGAGTTATGTCCTAAAATGATACAAACTGAAAAAAGGTATTTTATACATTGCCTTACCTTATTTCTAGTAACTATTTCATTTGGGGAGGGGGGCATAAGGGAGAGAGATGGGTAAACCAACATCTGTTTTATTCTTCAAAATGGAAAGAAAAGGAAGAAAATAAATTATAAGACTGTTTTTCAACAATTTAATTGGTTTTAAGATAAAGAATCAGGGGCACCTGGGTGGCTCAGTCTGTTGGGCATCCAACTCCTGGTTTTGGCTCAGGTTGTGATCTCAGGGTTGCAGGATCAGACCCTGTGTCAGGCTCCACTCAGCATGGAGTCTACTTGAGATTCTCTCTCTCCCTTTGCCTTTCCCCTCCCCCTGCTCTCTCTCTCTCTCTCAATAAATAAGTAAACAAAATCTTTTTAAAAAGTAAAGAATCACACTCATACAAATGCACACACACACACCTTGTATGTATTAGCTAATTTCCAAAGACAGTGTAAAACCTATTCACCATTTACTCCGTGTGCATTCAGCACCTATCATCAAGAGTAGAAATGCTCCTACCCTTGAATTCGAGCTAGTCCTGGGACCGCTTTGTCAGTAGAATGTGAACAAAGTGAGGGTTGGGTGTTTTTTTGTTTTGTTTTGTTTTTTAATTATGATATGTTAGTCACCATACAGTACATCATTAGTTCTTGATGTAGTGTTCCATGATTCATTGTTTGCATGTAACACCCAGCGTTCCATGCAATACGTGCTCTCCTTAATACCCATCACCAGGCTAGCCCATCCCCCCACCCCTCAGTTTGTTTACCGTTTGGGTGCTTCTGAGCTCAGGCATTAAGATGACCTAGCAGCCTACAGTCTCCATCATTGAGCCCTAAGCTGCCATGTAAGAAATCTAAGCGTCTTGCTGGAGAAAGAGCCGCTCGAAGAGATCTTGAAAGTTTAGATACAATGTGGAGAGGCCACATAGAGGAGTAAAGAGGCACCAGACACGCAGACCCAGAAGACAGGCCCACCTGTTTTATCTGACTGTACCTAGATAAGAGACCTCAAGCTATATCTGCAAAGCAACCTACCAGAATCATGAGATACAAAGGTTGTTGTGTTAGCCACTACATTTTCAAGAATTATTACTGGCCATTACTGAAGTAAAATAGACTTTATTATGTAGAAGTGGTGTGTTGTGTTGCTGTTGCAAAAACAAAAAACCAAAAACGTAGAATGTGTATTATTCATTTTGGAACAGCATGGTGGGTAGAAGCTGGAAGTACCTTGAGAAGACTGTTAAGCTTGAAGGAAAGGGAGGAAATTATTCTTTAAGCTAGGGACCTAAGTTATATAAAAGCAAAATAAATAACAGAATAGCCAACCAAAAGCCATCACAAAAGGTTGAGAGGGTCCCCGAAGAATGTGTTGATCTGGCTGATAGGGTGTCTAGGCAGAATGGTGAGAGTGTCAACTGCTTTTTGTTTTTGTTTTTGTTTACTAAAAGTAGTAGTAGTAATAATAATAATAAAGATTGGTAGGTGATAAAGTATAAGAGAAGCCAGATGAACACTCAATTTGGCAGGCTAATTTAGAGAAAACGTGAAGTAAAAATAGGAAGTCGAAGTAAGCAGGAAATAGCCCCAGAGTAAAGGTCAGATCTAGGCCACTGCCAATAAATGTGACCTCAGGATAAATTTTAGATCAAGGATTAGGGTAAACCCCTTTCTTAAACTTCAGAAAACTAATTTGTTATCTCTAGACATTTTGACTTGACAAAAAGGGCTCTAGGTTAAAAAAAAGATTTCTAAGAATCTAAAGACACTTAGCAGCCTCACAGGAGGTCCAAGACAGCAAAGATTCCACCTATGAAAGAAATGAGTGATATTTATTTTTTTATCTAAAGAATTTTATTATAATCTGACACATAAAAATTCGTAAGTTTTGTTAAAGGAATTATGTTATATTGGACTAAAAAGGATAGACACTATAATGAAAAGAGTCCCCTGGACCCTCAAATCTATAAGCAGGATGCAGGCTGAAAAAGGCTGAAAAAGCTACTGAGCTACAAACATGAGTCATTTTTTAAATAAAAGTGAAGTTAACTCAGAGAGCAAATTAAAATGTGGGAGAATGGAGCCAACATCCATAGGAAGACACTGCAGTGGAGCTGGAAGCTCTAATAAAGGATATATATATGCAGTTGGATTTAAAATTCCTATGAGCTCCTTATTCCTCTCTTCCCACCACTTTCCCGTTATTTGAATGAAAGCCAATTATAGATTCTCTGAACCTGCTCACTACTGTATGATGGGTGAATGAAGTGCAGAAAACTTGTCTCTCTTTCAAAGGTTCTCAGCTCCAAAGTGACAACATATAAAGAGCTGAGAAATCACACCAGAGGCGCCTCATCCATGCTGGAACTGATTTAAACTAGGGAATTCTAGAATTCAAGCTGATACTGTAGTAGGATGATACCTTTGGGGTCTGGTAAGGGAATGGGTGTATTTGGCAAATGGAAAGAAATAAATTGTCATGGCCTGAGGGTGGATTGTATCAAAAACTGCCCCTCACAGTGTGCAAATGATACTCCATCAGGAGGTGGAACTTAGGTCTTTCCACTTGAATCCAGGCTAGAAATGTGACTAATCAGACAAAGAGAATGTAGAGGAAGTGCATTCTGGAAGATCTGAGTTCTGAGTTAAGAAGAGCATTAAGGCAACTTCCCCTTCTTTACCGTTGGAGCTGTAAGACTTCACACAGGAAGTATAGGCTATCCTGTAAATAGAAGCCCATGAGGAGACATCCTGGATGATGAGATGTCAAATGGGGAGAACAGCCACACGGAGAACTACAAGATCACAACCAACCAGCTTCATCTGTAAGCCCAGCTACCATCTGACTGCAACCACGTGAGACCTGAAGCAAAACCAGTAAAGAAACCAACCAGCTGAGCTCCATCTAAATTGGATTATATAATAAAATGGTGGTTGTTTTAAGCCAGATGTTGACAATCATTTTTGACAAAGGATTCCATAATATATATTTTAGGATTTGTGATCCACATAAGGTCCCTGTTCTTACAACCCTTTAAAAGTGGGAAAAACATGCTTAGCTTATGGGTCGTAAAAAACCAGTGCATAGGCTGTGGACAGTATTTTAATAACACCTATTTTAAGCTGTTAAGTCTTAGACTGGTTTGTTCTGGAGCAGCGTGTAACCAAAACAATTTATTATTATATTTGAATCATAAGAAGGGAATTTAACAGCATATTTAGGAATGTACAGACATATTAGAATGATAAAATTTCATTATGTTCTTAAAACAATATGAACTTGTATATGGAAAGTAATGTTCTTTGATCTGATTTCTCAAACAGGAATACACAAGATAAAAGTATGTTATAAAGTAAATCAACACTAATTCACTAATTCTGGGAATACAAAGTAACATTACAAGTTTCAGTTTAAATATATTGTAGCTGACCAGAGGTGCCTTGGTGGCTCCGTCGGTTAAGCGTCTGCCTTCAGCTCAGGTCATGATCCTAGCTAGGGTCCTGGGATCCATCCCCCAGCCTATTAGGGCTCCCTGCTCACCAGAGAGGCTGCTTCTCCCTCTCCCTCTGCCCCTCGTGTGTGTGCGCGCGCGCGGGTGCATGCGCGTGTGCACGCGCCCTCTCTGAAATAAATAAAAAATCTTTCAAAAAAATTTAAAAATGAATATATTGTAGCTGATCAAACAGATTATGGGTGTCTGAATTGAAACTTGGCACTCATAAATTATAAAACGATTAGTTGTTTAATGAATGCATGTGCTTGATTTCACCTTGCTGAAGTCCGTCATGTTAGCTCACAAAAACCTTCAAAACCACAAACTTGCTAATGTTTATACACAAAACTCTATGACTCTTCATTTGTCTTGTTATAAAACTACTTACTGAATGCCTACTATAGATTATAGTAGTTGTTTTGTAGTTACGTGGGGCAAAATATTCACCCCACATACTTTGGTGGAGAAAATGATCTTCTCAAAAAAAAGATGCACACAGTTAAGAGTTAGCAATAAAATTGGTAACAATTTTTAATATGTGTTTATAGTCACATGGTAATTTTCATGGAGTAACTGCACAGAATATTTGCCAATTGACTGGAAATAAGGTGGGTCATAATTGCCAAGTGAATGTTACTGGGAGTTTTGGAGAGGCATATTTATTGCTAAACTTATAAAAATTGATTTGTTGCTGATCTGTATGTGTTATTTTTGGTATAGATATAATATGCGGAAAATTAGAAATTAGTAATTTGTTGTATCATCAGCTATCCAAATTTTTGGTTACATGGCACAACATTGGAGATTATATACATATAAGATATGTATAAATTAATATATAAATATTATTTAAATTAATCACAGTATGTAAATATGTATCAATAAAAATGAAAATTTGGATGTTTGATTCTTAGAAGGGATGTATAAAAAGTTTAAGATATCTTTATTGTAAGTGAAGTTCAGAATTACAATTATTAGTTCTGTTCTATTTTTACGCTGATGTGTGTCAACTCTGTGGATAACTAAACAAAACTCAATTCACAAGTCTTCATTTGGAATTTTTATTTAGATATCTGTTTCTTAAGTATTCAGTGGCAAAGTCATTTAATTCCCTTCTTATAAATAAACAGACATATAATATACCAACTATTTTTGTTCAACTTTGTTGCTTAGTAGTTTACATTGTTAGTCCCTATAACATCAATTTTACATTGGTCCTGTCCTGTTAAAGTTGCCAAATTAAACATGATCCTTTTTCTACATTCTCTTGCACATATAAAAGTGCAAGCATTCCAAATTCCTGTGTAGATTTTAAAAAGTCCTTCTAAGCAGGATAACCATACAGACTTGGAGTTTTCCATGAAAATGCACAAAATATCTCAAATCACCTCCTCTAGCCACTATAAAATTTATCCTCAGTTATGTCTTTAAATTGTCCATTTGAGGGAAATACCCTTTCCTATTTCTCACAGGAAAAGAGGACAAAGAATTGGACATTCATTATTCTAACTTACAGAAAGAAACAGACACTCATACTATCATTTTGTCTGCATTTAAAATGCTTACCAACCATTCATACTATCATTTGGTCTGCATTTAAAATGCTTACCAGTCACAAAGTTCTTCCATATTCCACTTCTCTGACACAATCCGTACCCTTAGTCGAAGTTTCGGCTTCAGCTATATATAGCTTATACATTCTTAATTAGTGAAATCTGCGGGTTATAACTAACATAGCAAATTAGTTTTCTCAGTTCTGAGAAAAAAAGTAAGGGTCGTTGATTCCATTAACTAACCATTAATTCCAAGATTCCCCATATTACCTTTGATAGTCTTCAGTATGGTATTCCTTAGATATTCATCTGATGGTGATAAGCATTTTCCCAGGGAAGATTGAACATCATACATGTCTCTTTTGAGTGGATCATTTATATTAATTCCTACCCACATGGAACCATAGTATGGTGAGACAAGGTTTCTGTTGTTGTTGTTATTGAAATACAATTGACATACAATATCCTAGTAGTTTCAGAAGTATATCACAGTATTTCAATGTTTTTATACATTACAAAATAATCTGCACAATAAGTTTGGTTTCCATTTGTCATCATACAAAGTAATTACAATATTACCGACAATTTTTATAATTTAAAATTCACTGCTTCTTCAGAGTAGACTTTATTTTTTCCCTTCTGCACAGGATGTCTATTTTTTCATATTTTTTCACTTGCTCGTCCTCTCTTTCAGGAACATCCCATTATATTTTTTGTAGAATTACTCCGTTATTATATTTGTTGTATAGAAAAAAGTGTAGCAACATTTCTGAAAAAAGAAAAAAATCCACTGGAAAACCTAACATTGTTCTCCCTAGTTACATATTTTATGGTGATAAAGCACAAGCATTTTCAAATAGTGTTTTTAAAGCTATCGTTTAAGTGATTTAAAACAATTATTCATTTTCAAAGTACAAGTGCCTTAAGAAAGATTTCATTCTGATTCATATCTTTTATGTGGCTTAGCAAAAAATTTGAACATAAAGAGTGCTTAATACATAATTGTGGAAGAGTTAATAGTGAAGTCATGTTTATATACTTTAACATATATACTTTGTTCACATATATATATATATAAATAAGCTTGTAATACCTAAATTATTTTCTTTGACTATTCTAACATTGTTTTAGCTCTTTGAATTCAAAAACCATTGTTATTATATGAAAAAATAAATACTTTTTAAAAATAAAACATCAATAACCAAACCTGTTTCTCCTATTGTCAGGGGATATTGTATATGAAATGTAGAACAAAAATCAAACTTAGAGTAATTATTGTTATCAATCATATATATTTAAAAATTACAAGTAATACTTGTAATTTGTTTTTTCTCAAGCTAAACAGAAACACAACTTTTTAACCAACATGAAGCAAAAGTTAGTATATTTAATATATTTATATCTTGCAAAAGAAAAAAAGAAAAATGTGAACAAAATGCTTAAAGGACATCAACAGAAAATTGAAAACATAAAATATACATGGATAATAAAATGTGGACACACAGCAAATAAAATATGAATAAAGAATAAGAAAACATTAAATATAAGAGAGCATTTTCATCCATCAAAGTGACATTTTTTTTAATGATTATATTCAGTGCTTTTTAAGGTAAGGCAATAGTCAAGACAGATTCAGTGCTGGCCAGACTTAAAAAGTTAGTAAAGCATTTATGAAAATATTCATATAGCCTATGTACATTAGTATACCCATAGTAAGGACTCACTGCGAATCAAATTTATGAGAGAAAAATTTTTAAATGTTAACCAAAATTGTGTACACAAGCCAAAACATTTATACAAATGCCAAGTGTTTAGAAACAACTTAAATTTCAAACTATAGTAAATTGGTTAATAAATTATACCACCTGTAACACCATTGAAAACAGTTGTATCTCTCCCAAATGCTTGCTAGAATATACGACTATAACTTCATGTTGTCCACTTTTGAAATAAAGCCCCATGGGGTTGCTTCTGAACTGGCAGCATTTAGGAGACATGCATGCACACCACAAACACAGGAGTCTGGAAATGTTTATTGCCTAGTTTTTACTTTGGGAAACCCAGGGTTAGAGTGTAGAAAATTACTACATTAGAGAGAGGACGCCCTACCATATTGGACACAAGTAATACATGTTGACTAGAAAGTATTATTTTCTATGTTACTTATATAAGCATAAGTATTTTTAATAAGCATGAAAAAGATTATATATATGTGTGTGTGTATATATATATATATATATACACACACACAAAATTTAGAACAATGACTGGCAGAGAGTAGGTACCACATAAATGTTAGCTAAGTGACTTTTACAAAAATACATGATTGCAACTTTTTTTCAGGTGTGGAATTTTCATTCAAACAAATACATGGAACTATGATTTCAATAGCTTTATTGTCCACTGTATGTCTTATCCAATTGCCTACCCACATACACAGTTTCTTCAGTACTGTTTTGTAGATGTGGAAGTTACTTCCTTCCTCTATCAACTATTTCTATCTATTCCCTCCTCTGCTCTTCTGAAAGAGTACAGCAAGTGAAGGAAAAGTTATAGTATTCCTGGTTTTAGGATGTTTCAAAGACAAGTAAGCATGAAACTTTATTTCAATCATATATATTTAAGCCATAATATAAATTGGTTTTCTATAAGATGTACAGGTTAAGAACATAATAGGGAGAATTTATTTCAGCTGTTTTACCTGAGGATATTAGAGAGGCTCACTGAAAGGAAAAAGAAAGAAATCAGTACAGTTATACCGTTATTGTTATAGGGCTTGTGCATTCTCCCCATCCCTCAGATTGGGAATTGATTATTATTAAAGGCTCAAAAGGGTAAAATATAGGGATTAATCCCTTCCATATTTTTTGCATCCTTTTTAGTTTGATGGTCTGCTGCCCATCCTGATGTTCTAAAATCCTGCCTTGATGGAATGCCCTGACATTATATAAATGGATAATATGTGGTTCCTGGGGAGAGCTTGTTTATGTATTGATAGTTTTAGGAGTACCTAATCCCAGGGAAATTATGCTAAATTCTGCTCATGTCTGCCTATGGAAGATAATCTCCTTTAATATCATAAGCACTTCCATTGAAATGTTTTGAATTGTAAAATGTTCTAGTCATATGGCCTTCTACAATTACAGACTTTCCAATATCATTTCTTGCTGATCTCTTTACAGAGGCTAAGTTTCAAACTCAAAATTTAAAACTCATTATAGTTACAGTTTATCCATTAACTCATACCTATTACTTTCACTATCTTAATTACTATCCCATTCATAGCACCTCACATTAACATAGTTGATATTTTATCTTCAACTACAAATTCTCTTAGTAACCTATAACAATTAGTTTCATCACTAGCATAATATTAACTTCATTGCGTTAATATGAAAACAACATATAAATTACCCAAATCTTTAATATTATTATCAGTGATCTGTATAATAGAGTTAAGAGGACAGCTAGTAGTTGTATGGTTAAGTACTAAGCATTTCCTTTAATAAAATTAGCTGTTTCTTCAAAAGTAGCTGCTAGGCCCATGTCATTATCTTGCTTAATGAATTCTTTAAATTTCTCTGATAAGACTCTTGTTATAGCTATTTTCTTGATGGCTTGAAATTGAGGTTATTTTAAAAACATATTAATCAGTTTACTGTGTGGAAAACACTGGTAAATCATATAATATCATTCTGAAGAAATTATTTTATTGGTTTCAGTATTTATCTTTGGATTTGTCAAAGTCCAGTCAGGAGGCAGAAATCACACAATGGTTATTTTAATAGAGAATATTTGTTATAAAGTTTAGCTCTTTAAGAACTAAAAAGGCTTTTTATTGGTTATATACTACCATGTAACGGACTATTCCTTTTACTTAGTGGCTTCAGACAATCATGATTTTTTTTTTTTTTTCATGATTCTGAGGGTTGACTTGGATCATCTGGGCTGTCCTATTCCAAGTGGTCCAACAGGGATAACTTATGCAGCTCCACACAGCTAGGAGCCCAGCTGGGACTGGAAAATCTTAATGGCTCATCTGCATGTCTGGCATCTCAGGTAGGGTAGCTGAAATGTCCAAGTGTGGCTATACTTCTCTCAAAGCAGCATAGTCAGACTCCTCCCCTGGTGGCACAAAACTCCAAGAATGCAAATATAAAGTTGCCAGGCCTAATTTCTGTCCCATCAGTTGGTCAAAGCTAGTTGCCATGCCAACTCAAATTCAAGAGGAAGGGAAATAAATTCCATGTAATGGGGGGAGTTGCAAAAATGTACAAAGATGGGAGAATAGTTTACAAATGTTACTGAAGACAAGGCATAAAAAAGAATACTACGTTCATGGAGGTGGCAACAGAAAGACGCAGCTACCCACTTAGGGATGGTGGAGCAGAGAAAAGTTTGGGATAACTAAAACTTAGAAGGTTGGAGGAAAAATCACATGAGGCTGGAATTCAGACTCCTGATAAAAAGGCATCACTCAGCTGGTGCTGTTTTCTCAAAGCTCAGCAGAGGGACACCATGGGATGGCACCAGACATTTTATATATTAGCATAGTAACCCTTTATTTAATCTCATTCAGTCTTTCATGAATGCTGGAATCTCTGAAGGTGTATGATGATGGTTTTAAACGTATTGAAAAAACAATGAATGGAATCATACTCTTACTGAATATGTTCACTGTTTGTCACTGGAGGGAATCTTCCATTACTGTGTCACTATAGTGAGTCAAATAGGATGAAAAAGAAAAAATCAACAGGAAGATAGCAGAAAGGATCAGGTCTCTTCTCCCTCTATCTCTTTCTGTCCTCCTAGCACTCCCTATTGTTGAACCTAACAAAGAGCCAGGTGCCTGAGCATAAATGTGGTTTGTAGACACTCTGCCCCTGCATTATAAAGACCAGTGTAGCCTTGGCTTCAAATCCAAGCATAATGTCTACTAGTGGATGTGAAAAATAAAGAATAAAAATGAACGTCCCTGTACCTTAGTGGATAATTAAAGGGGAAATCTGTCAAAAGTTAATTTGGACTATGAAATTTTAAAGGTAATTAAAGACAGCTTCCTATATTGCCTTCATAATATTTCTAATGTTTAGTGACCCTCAACTAAAGAGCATATCATAAAAAATTATATTTTCTCTTAATTAAACATAATATTATAAAAATATATTTTCCCTGTATGAAAAAAAATCATTGGATTATCTAAGCCTTACAAATAGTTTCTCAAGAAATTTTAAAATCAAAATCAGTAATCACATTATTTTAATAAATCTATAGACTCCAGGGATGGCTACTTATAAAGGATATATTTGGGTATTTTAGTCCTAATGCAGATTTTTGGTTTTTATCAGTGTCATTACTTGCATTTACAACAAATATAGAGTTTGCCAATATAAAGAGTTTAATTCTGCCATAGAATTCTAAGAACTATCTTACTTATACATACTTTATTTAAAGGCATAATTAGATATTTTCAAATATTTAAAACATAAGCATACATTTATGGAATTTTTGCAATCAGTAATTTTTGGTTGTGAATAGCAGTCCCAACTTCCTATCTGTCTTGAGATGACAACTGAAGCCTCACATTCATTTCAAGACAGCTAGCATGATCAATCTTCTGTTCTCCTTTTTACTCGTCAGCTTCCTCTAAATAGTAACAAAAGGAGAGCTCCACAGACAGGTGAATAGCTTATAGAGTATGGCTTTTGTATAGAAGTCTGTAGGTAGATAATTAAGATTTCAGTGTTTTTAAGGAACTAAATTTTATACCAGTTTGAAATTAAGATAGAATTTGTATGTGAATCACTTTTAAAGATAATTTTTTTTTTTTAGTTGAACGTGGGAACAGAAAAATAGAAGTGCAGACTGCAAACCTACGCCTCCCATTATATAGTGTTCTTTATGCAGGCTGAATTACTTGTAGAACAGGTATGCTTTTTCTAATGGCATTCTGACTAAATGGACGGCTGGCCGGCATGGCTGTAATTACATGATGTCAGTATTCTATGCACCAGGCAGAGATTTTCATTTCATACATCATTCACAAAGGGCAGCAGGATTTCCACAGTCAGGAGTTCACATTGCAATTGTTTTAAACTCTTAGGAGTTATTTTGAAGTTTAAAAAAACAAAGATCATATGCTCTGTCATTATGATCTGCATCCATGTAATTTTAGACCAGAGGATGTGCCCCCACTTGGGGCAAGGCAGAATAAGTTTTCTTAGAAGAACCATGGATAGCGGAACTATCACAGTGCCTCCGTCTTTCATGAGGAGACATTTCTTGTTTTATTGTTCTGTGTGCAATACTACACAGTAAGTAATGCCTTTACAAATGTTATCTCTGATCCTATGAATATATAATGGGGAAAGAAGTAAAACTTAGTTTTCCTTCAAAATGCTTTCACATTGACACATTTACAAAGGAAATCACAGTATAGACCCAGAAAAGAATTGTTCTGATACCTTACAGCAAGCATTGGGAATGCTACACTCATTTATTTAGAAAAGCCCTCTTTCTATTAGCTTTCTTCGATTTTGTGTAGCACATGGAGAACTTGAAAAGTAGGCTAAGTTCATATTCTCTATTAAGAAGTACCCATTGCTCCTATGCTGCCCCTCCCTACATGTGACGTTTAATTTACAAGATTATTTTCTGGTTCTGGTTATTTGTTCTCACCATCTGAAAATCCTAAAAACGGAGGTATAGGAGTATACCTATACACACAGCAGTTATGTGTCACCACAAGATACATTTTGATTCCTGAGGTTCTGGTTTGTTCACCTGGTGAGAAGGAAGTCGTACTTCCGTGTCGCAATCTTTAAAGGAAAGATGTCTCAGAAATGAGGCTTTCTTCCAAATTTTATAATTTGGGGAGTAAAGAAGCAGAAAGAAATGAGCCTCTAGAAACCGGTGGGGGGGGGAGATAAGAAGATTGATCCCTCATTACAGACTAGAGTTGTTATAATACAAATCCCACATGTTTGTATGATACTTCCAGGCTTGTCCAGATCCATCATCTCTTATGAAAAAAAGAAGAGTGTTTTAAGAAGAGTGGCCACTATCATACCCATCACCAGTACATAGATCCAAGTAGAGGATGAATAGAGCGTGATGCTAACACAGGACATTAGGACTGTATTAAAGTTTCTTTATGCTTTACTTTTGTCCAATGTCCCAGTTCTAATAGATTCCCTACTAACCAGGAGTGTGCCTTTTTGCAAGGAAGCCTTGGTGTGAGTTAGAGAGTTTGGTAATAAGCTATTGTATATTATCCTGGCACTTCTAAAGTCACATAAACTAAGAAACTTTCTACACATTTATAAAGAAGGCCTATTTTTTTTATTGTTGCCATATTGTTAACTTTCAACCTTCTATTATACCTTAAATGCATGAACATTATTGTCACTATCCTAGTAGCATCTTATTTCATAAAATAAACTATTTAGTATTGAGTTAATGCTCAATATTTGATTGATTCAGGCTATCACCTTTTCTTGAGCTGCATGACTTAGAGATAAGGTTTAGTGCACTCTTTGTAACTTGAAAAGTAGGGTAGAATTTGCTGTTGGCCAAACTCCTAATACTGTTAAGGACTCAAGGATTGTCCCTAGGCTGAGTCTATCTCAGGATACTGGTAGCACAAACAAATCATTTAATGGGTTGTTTCCAGAGCTCCTTGAAATAATCTTAAATGTGGCAATAGTAGTAGAAAAGTGAAAGGCAATTTGGTACAGATAAAGGGTAGTGAAAGGGAAATCAGAAGAACTGAGTATTATCTCATTATTGCCACATACTTTGCTGTGGGACTTAATGCATATGCCAGTTGAGAAGATTGGGCTGGATGAATACTGAAGTTCCCTTTAATCCAATGACCAACCATCTAATTGAGATTTTCTACCAATTTAGGCAACCTAACGTCTTTTGGTTATAAATTAGACCTGGGTAAAAGAATAATCTATTTATTCTACTAACAGGAGTAAAAAGGAAAATGGATTCTGTTGATTTTTGAACTTTTATAAATATCAATAGAAAAATCTGTGGGTTTTGAAAGACTAGTAAGCAACTGAACATTTCTGCTCAAATGCAGTTTACCATTCATAATAAAATTATGCTTATTACTTATATTTAAATTATGAATAGCAATCACTGTTTCTCCAAAAGATCCCTCCATCTCCTAGAAATGAAACTAATTAGTATTGCTATTTTGGGATATGCATGTAGAAATAAAGATATAAGCTTGAATTTTATCAAATACTCGCATTGACAAACATAATTGTTGCAAAATAAATTTAAGTCCATGACTTGTTTTAGTAGATTTTCTTTAAAAATACAGTATATGTTTTAGTAATTTTCATTATATATTTATTAATTTCATATATTATTATATATTTAGTAATTGGGGTTTTTTGCATTAAATAGTATCTAAAACCTGAACCTACAGTACATTCTAATTCACTAGTTCATGAGCTTTTAGGAGGAGGTATTCTGTGTTACTTTACTCAAATATAAGTAACATACTTGCCCTATGCTGCTGCTTACTCCTTCCTACCCTATCCCATTTTACTTTAGAGAAGGTAGGATCATTGCCTTTTGTTAAAAAAAAAAAAATCAGAATATACTGGACATCTTTAGTTCAGCTATCCCTAGATGTTTATCAGAAGATAGCTTCCCCCTGTCCTCTAGAGACTCTCCTACACCGTATGGAGATCCCTGGCACCCAGGATTGCTTCTGTGTATCTAGTTGGATAAACCCTTCCTAAAATGGAGTTCAGTTTTCAGTACTATTTTGATCTTCTGCAAAGTAACATTGACAATAAAACTATTATGGGCAAGAAGAGGGATATCTGAATCGCCATCTTTTATTCCTTTACTTCCTTTATTTCTAAACTGTTAGAGAATAGAGAGACTCTTTGGGGGTTGCTACTGTTGGGGAGGAAGAATTTCCTCTATCCGTTAAGGTCCTCATAGGTGGACTAAGAATCAAATTGACATGAGACAGATTAACAAGAGAAGATCAAATTTAATACTATTGTCACATTTAAGATAATTTCAGTGAGCTCTGGAAAAAAACCCATTAAATGATTTGTTTGTGCTGCCAATATCCTGAAATAGCCTCATGTAAGGGGATCCACACAGAGATGGGAATTCCAAAGACAATCAGGCAACAAGATGTTTGTATGAGCTAAGAAGAGAGGTAGGGGGTCAGAAGATACAAAGGGGCCAAAGACTATTAGCAGGAAGGTGAAAGATATTTGGAAAACAAAGTTTGCACTATTATGTAGATAAGTTTCTTGGGTAGAGAGAAGCCTACCTTAAGAGCTCTCTTCTTGGTACCTCCAGGCTCTGGAGGGGAAAGTAGAGAGATTTTTCTGAATCTGCTGGGCTTGGATTGCTTTTAACTCAAAATAATGTTCATGCCAAAATGGCCCATTTTGAGCGGTCTGCCCATGGCCCCCCTATAATACAAAGTCTGCAACAATTGGACACCGGTCAGAAATGGAGAGAGATAAAGCAGGGAATAGAATTTCAAAGCCAAATAACATGTCAAAGTCTTGTGATGAGGCAGAGTACAGAGACCTTGGCTAGTATGTGGACAAGATATTTTGAACTTGGAGTTTGTAGAGGTTTCTATGTGGCTACACAAGTTGTTGCAATAATTAGATGACTTTAAACTGCTCTACCCTAAAGAAGCAGCCGCATGTTATTTTTGACTATAGTTTATAATGGGATTATTCACTGATGAGTCACCTAAAATACAAGCAGTAAAGTTTAGACCTCTGCAGAAGAAAGGGCTGCATGGCCAGTCTTGGCAAATTTGTAGGTAATTTCAGTAGACTACTATAGTATCCAACAAACATATACTAGCCACACAAACTTCAACACATAACTGTCCTGTAGGAACAATAGCAGAGACACACAATTTCAGAATGGACGACTGCTATTTCTCTCTACACAGGCACACATTTTTCTACTAGACGTGGTTTTACTTTTAGAATAATATGGTCTTCCTACACGTACTGAACTGTTGAGTTTTGCTTCCCATAGAAAGCATTACCGAGGAATTACTAGTATGACACTAGGTAGATAACTTTAAATTTGAACAAGCATAAATATACAAGGAAAGCTTTAGAAGTACTAGCCTCAGCTACATGTAGCTTATCCATGTGACCAAGAGTAGGGGAAAATGATTATTTAATTTAGAGCTGTTTACATTTACGTACATGGACATGCAAATTTGTCTACCAAAATATGCAAATCTAAAGAAAAGAAAGGCAGTATCTGATGGAGAACAAGCCGGAAGTACTGGTTCTCTGTAGCTCTACTGAACTTAAGATTCAGATTTGCAATTTTAGCTTTAGTTGGAGTTCTTCTACCTGAATACTGTGTATTAGCTAAAGGTGCTTGAATACTAGCTAAAAGTCTTTTAGGTGGCAGGTTTCTCAGACCTGAGAGATTTAAGCATATTTTTAGCCCCAATATAGAAAACACATAAAGCTAAAGAAAGGCTTATCTAGAATATTATTCAAATTCTCACATTGTTAATTCTGAACAAAAATTATTAACTGATATGCAGGTACAGTTGAAAACAAAAATCTTTTTTTTTTTAATTTTTTTTTTTTAATTTCAGAGAGAGAGTAAGTGAGAGAGAGAGAGCATGAGCTGGTGGAGGAGAAGACTCCCCTGCTGAGCAGGGAGCCTGGTGCTGAGCAGGGAGCCCAGATGTAGGCAGCCTGGATCCTGGGACTCTGGGATCAAGGCCTGAGCTGAAGGCTGACACTTAACTGATTGAGCCACCGGGGGGCTCCCAAAACAAAAATCTTCATAGACACTCCCTCCCTTAAATACCACTGAATCATTACTGTGGTCTTGTCCATCACTAAGAAACTGATTCTAAAAACAGTTTTTCCTAAACTATTCCTCTGGGAGTGGGATGCGCTTGTTTTTAACTTTGATGGTTGTGATTTCAATAATATTTTTGCCCTATTAAATAATAATATGAGCTGCCTCAAGACTTGGCCTTAAGTTAATTAAACTTTTGGGTCTCTAAAAGAACCCCAAAGGTTCCTGTGAAAGAAATCTCATATTCCAGCAGCTGACAGAACTCTAAAACCACCCGAGATTGAAGAACCAGTTTGTCTAAGACAAAGCACAATAAGATATGGGGACAAATTTTAATTCCTTTGGATTTTTAACATACTAAGGCAGGATATTTTTATTTCAGACCTGAATTCTTATGAAATTTAACTAGTAAGAGGATTTAATCTTTGAACTTTAATATCTCCTTGGAAAGTTCATACTGCTAAGGGGCTTATATTCAAATTTATGGCATGTGTATGATGTTGGCATTCTATTATTGAAATCCTTTATGAATTTTATTATTAGATTTCTTAATGAAGTCATTTAAACTCATTGGATAATTTCTGATAGGCTATGTTGTAATCTGACTAAACCTAATTTGGGATGAGGAATGGAATAGAGAATAGATTTTCAGCCTTGGAGCAGGGTAGGTTTAGCATGAAATTTAATTAGTGTATTATTCAGATCTATTTCACAGCCCAAGACAGCAAAATATTGGCCGTTCTCCAGTGGTCTCAAAAGGGAAGGTTGGTTTTGTAGGGGCAGTACAGGAAGGTGGGAGAGGCTTATGCTGACAGACTTTAATCACCTATTAACAAGATGAATAACCTCACCCTTGGTAGATCATGATCTTAATTATTAAGCCCAGTGAGTTAAGGAAAAATAGCTGGGGATGATCATGGGGGCATTATTTATTTCCTCTTCCTGATAGTTCTTTCCAAGTAGTAAAAAAAAAAAATCTCTTCTCATAACACTTCTTACTCCCTTTAACTAATTTCACCAAAGGAAACTTGGAAATGATTAAAAGGCAATGCTTAATTAGCACCGCTATGCTCTTCTTTCCCTTGGGGATGAGTTTCCCACAAGCATGGGCTCTGATCCTGAAGTGGATGAGAGCTACCCTCATTGAGTTATACTGTGACTGAGTGGGTAATCTGCTTGATTCAGAGAGTCAGCTAGAAGGTCAGATTGATTGTAACCTTCATATTAGATGTAATCATAAATAAAGTTTATATCTTTCTCTCTTTGCTTTCTCGTATTTTTCCTGGTAAGCAGGTGGGAATATTTACTGGATGCTACTTTAAGATATGTAATACATATTTTGGCATACATTTTTAAAAATTTACTAATCATGGGCACAATAAGAAATTTTACAATATTCTTTCATCCTGCAACAATATAGATTTTATCTATTATGCTTTGTTATTTTGGGGCAAATATACACAAACATCATGCATCTATACATACATACATACGTATATATGTAACTTGTATATTTTGAAACTCAAAAAAGAGAATCTGAAAAAAGAAAATCTATTCTTTACAGAATTACTAGGTATGTTTCAAATAAATTAGCCCTTATCATTGGATCGTTTCCTCACACAATTGTTATATCCACTGACAAAAGAAAATATGAAAGAGTAGGTACCATGAGTAAAAATTCAGATCCACATTATAAAGTGCGATAGTTTGTATTAGTAACTAAGAAAAAGTACCCTGCAAATTGACTGCCTGAGTTTAAATCTATTTTCTGCTATTTTTTAACTATGTGAACTTGGGCAATTCATTTAATGATCTTTGTCTCTGTTTTTACATCTGTAAAGCAGTAATGATAATATTAGTATTTACTGCATAGGATCATTTGAGACTTAAATTAGTAATTATGTAAAATATCCAGAAGAGGTCTTGGCATATGGTAAATACTATAAAATTGTTGGTTATTATCACTTGCAGGGTAAATGATATGTTGAGGATGTTCTCAGACAGATATTGTAGTGCAATAGAGATGGTGACCTTCAGAACTTCTGGAGACGATTCTAAAGTTAGCCAAAAAAGCTAGAGGCAGTCTGAGCAAACTTTTTCATGTAAGAAGACAGACAAATTTAGTTGCATAAGGCAAAATAAGATGTTAGTCAACCTTGGATTTGTGAGATTAATGAAAATTTTAAATACAGTAATTCATTTATTGTATGATTCTCTAGGTGTGGTTCCTGGACCAGCAAAATTAACATCACCTAGAAACATTTCAAAATATAATATTTAGGGCTTACCCAGACGTATTGAAGTAGAAACTCAGGAAATGGGGCAGAAATCTGTTTTGAACAATTCCTCAAAATAATTCAGATACCTAATGAACCATTCAGAGTTTTGAGATTTTTGTATGTGATTTGAGACACTTAGCTATATAAAATATACTTGAAGAAGCTAATTATACAAAATATAAATGAGTTTAATGTTTCAAAAATATGAGTTAAAAACATAACATGGTGTTTAGACTGAACAATGATAATGCTTACCTTTTATTGAATATTGTCTCCATATGTCAAACAGTATACCTATTTAATGAATGGAAGCAATCTTATGAGTAGGTATTAATTCTATATTATTTTTACCAAGGAGTAAACAGAAGTTCTTATAGGTTAAAATCATATAGTTTTAAGATGGTAGACCTTTGGGGCTCCTGAGTGGCTCAGTTGCTAAGTGTCTGCCTTCAGCTCAGGGCGTGATCCTGGAGTTCTGGGAGCCCCACGTCAGGCTCTCCCGTTGGGAGCCTGCTTTCTTTCTCTCCCACTCCCCCTGCTTGTGTTCCCTCTCTCACTGGCTGTTTCTCTCTGTTAAATAAATAAATGAAATCTTAAAAAAAAAAAAAAAAGATGGTAGACCAAAAACTTGATTTCATGGTCTGTGATTCCAGACTATACACTTTATGAGAGCTACGCTGCTTTAATAAGAATGGGACTAGGTAATGATGAATGGATAAAGATGAAGCCATGTCATTCCTTCATTTCCCCCTGACAATTTCCCTTTATCACTTGGGAATAATACTTCCCCCACAGAATGACATTTTCTTCTGTATTTTCAAAATTATGCCTACCGATGGATGATTGCATAGTTATTTGAGAATAGATCATTATATTAAACCAATTTAAACATAATTGACAAATACATAATGAGAGCTTACTAAACAGCTATATGTAGCAACTATTGATACAGACTTGCATAAGGTAATGCATATTCCAAGGAGTTAATAGTCTTAATGAGATAAACCTGAAAATAATTTTTAAACTGCTTTATCGAGGTATGAATGTCATGCAAAAAGTTCTCCATATATAATGTATATGACTTTATGAATTTGGAAATAAGTATACACTCTTGAAATCATCATCACAATTGATGCCATAAATATATCCACCAATTCCAAAAGTTTTTTCTTACTGTATCTATTATCTAAAAAATAAAAATATTTAAATGGGTGGGTATTCAAAGACAAAGTAATGAAGTGATTATTTTTGTCATTACTTTTGTAGAGATTTATCATATCCTTTGTGTATTCAAATTGACTTTAAATATTTTGTATCCAGGGGCCACTACTGAACTGGTCAGTTAGTGATCATTCTGAGTTATTTTTATTGATTTTTTAAAATTGATTTTATTCCATATTTTGAAAAGACTACAGTTATATGAGGTGAAACAGATAAGAAAGTGAAGGTTAACTACTTTCATGACCTTGTTATAGTTCCTGTCCTTTCCATCTTTTCGCTGCGTCATTTCTATTTCTTTGCTCTCCATCATTTCATTTCATACATTTATAATGCCGTTTATATTCAGAAACTTTTTCAACCTCTATTTTATTGCTTTCAAATTGATTTACGGCATATTGCAAATAATGAACTAGTTAAATTATTTCTAATAAGTAATCATAAGGAGGGTGATATCAGATCTTTTCAAATTAAAAAATTGCTATAGTATAAATGTAAAATTCCATTAATATCAAATGAATAATTACACAACAATAGTTTTCCCGTTGGACACACAAGCCGATAGTCATTTACCAGCTGAAAGACTTTATGTGGCTTAAATTCTAAAATATCATATTTGGATATGATGGTCTAAAACACAATATGAAGTCCCACTTCTGGAGTGAAGGTGTGAAAATCTCCATAAACCTGCTCTCAAGAAGAATGGTCATAACTGGTAACATATTTTTTAAACAAACACATACACACACATTTACAATGTCTGAAGTTTTTCCTGAGGGCACACAACAAAAAAAGCACACTGTGTTGAGAAAACCTGTTAAATCAACAAAACCCAGCAATTCTATTTCACTTGAGCCACAACCTGCTGCCTTCCTTCTACTCTCCCAGCACAGTACGATGGAAGGTCCACTCCAGGTAGGTGTGCACAAGAAATTGGGGCTTCCCCTCCCCAGATCTAATTCCTCTAGCTCTGTATTGTAGAGACTACATTCCAGGTGAGAGTTTGGGTGCTATTTTCCTCTACCAGCTTTCCTTTTTGTACCCAGTCCCCACCCTTAACATAGAAGCTATACCCCAGGTGCAGCAGGCTATCTCATCAAAATCCCAGATGACTTCTTTCCTGAAATTAAAAAAAAATACAAAACACCTGATCCATAAATTTACATGAAAACCCAAGGGACCAGAATAAACAAAACAATCTTGAAAAATAATAATGATCTTGAAAAATAATAAAGCTAGAGGACTCACACTCCCTACTACAAAAATATAGTAATCAAAACAGTATGATACTGGAATAAGGCTAGGCTTATAGATAAATGGAATAGACTTGAGAGTCCAGAAATAAACATTCACACTTATGGTCAACTGAATATTAACAATATTGACAAGACAATTCAATGAGGGAAAGAATAGTCCTTTCAACACATGGTGCTGGGACAGTTGGATGTCTACATGTAAAAGAATGAAGTTGGGCCCTTTCTTACACAACATACAAAAATTAACTCAAAATGAATCAAAGACCTAAATATAAAAGTTAAAAAAAATAAGCCAGATAAACAAAGAAGCCCATCAAATGATGCTCGATATTATTAGCCATCAGTGAAATGTAAATCAAATCCATAGTGAGATACTATTTTATAATCAAAAAGATGGATGTAGAATGATTATAATCAAAAAGATGGATAATAAAGTGTTTGAAATGATATGTATAAGTTGGAACCCCCTCACACTGCTATAAGGAGTATAAAATGGTGCATTGCTTTGACAGAGTCCAGCAGTTCCTCAAAATTTTAAAACATTGGGTTACCATATGATCCAACAGTTTCTTTGGTGTTAACCAAGAGAAAAGAAAACATATGTCCACACAAAAACCTGTACATAGATGTTTCCAGCAGCATTTTTTATAATAGACAAAAAGTGGTAACAACACAAATGCCCATCATTTGATGAATAAATAAATAAAATGTGGTATATCCATACAGTGCAATGTTATTCAACAATTAAAAGGAATGAGGTACTGATGTATTCTACTACCTGGATGAACCTTGAAAACATGCTAAGTGAAAAAAGCTAGCTTCAAAAGACCACATGTAGTATGTTTACATTTATATGAAAGGCCCCAAATAGACAAATCTATACAGACAGAAAATAGATTGGTAGTTGCCTGGAGTCAGAGGAGTTGAGGGGAAGTAACACATTCCTGCTAATGTGCATGGACTCTGTGGGATGATGGAAATATTCTAAAATTAGTTGTGGTAATGGCTGCATGTATTTGAATATCCTGAAAACCGTTGAATTATACATTTGGAAAATGTAAATATATGTGAATTATATCTCAATAAGCTATTTAATAAGCTATTAAGAACAACTTATATTCACAACATACAAGCCTTCTCAGTATTAAATGTTGAGGGTTATCCGTACACATTAGGTCAAGAAAACATAATTTAAAAAGCACTATTTTATAATTAAAGAAAGAATATTAATGAAAATAAACCACTTATAATGCTATTTTTAGAGGTAATCTTGCACTGGAATTAGTTTCCCACTGAGATGGTAGAAAATGAATACTGCCATTTGTTTAAGTATAAATTAGTTGGATAACCTAGAGAGCCAAGTTATATATTTCAAGGGAAAAAAGAAACATGCTTAAGAACACAAACTGTACAACCAGATGACTTGAGTTAGGATACTTGACCAACACTTCGAGGCTGAGACTGGTTGTCAGAATTCTGGGATCCTACAGAAAAAAGTAGATTGGGGTTTTAAAAACGCAGCATTCCTTTTTTTTAAACGATGTTATTTATTTGAGAGACAGAGTACAAGCAGGGAGAGAGGCAAGGGACAAGTGAACTCCCTGCTGAGGGAGGAGACCAACATGGGGCTTGATCCCAGGACCCTGAGATCATGACCTGAGCTGAAGTCAGATATATACCTGACTGAGCCACCCAGGTGCTCCCAAAATGCAACATTTCTTTTAATTCTTATTTTTTAAATATAATAGTTTCTCTGTAGGTGTGCAAACATCTCTAGAGAGCAAAAAGTAATCCCTCCCTATTCTGTCCATCCCCAGTCTTCTTTCTTGGTGTAGGTGGGTCAGTCACATGCTGTGACATGCAGAAGGGGATCTAGATATTTAACAGTTCCTCATAAACCTTTCCACCAGTCTTTGTTTTAAGCCTCTCTTATATCCCTGTCTTCTGAAGTATATGGTGTCTCTATGTCCCAAGAACTTCTGAATTCTTGCTAAGCAAACCACTTCGCTTACTGGCTTTTACTTTCTCTTCCCCGACTCCTTGAGTGATTAGGTTTCATATTTTTTGGGTTCCTCAATCAATTTTTAGTTGTCCATCATCTTTGGTTCCAAGATATTTGTCCAACTATTTTTTCAATGATTTCACAAATTACAATTTTTGAAAAAAGTTAAAGATTGAAATATATAGATAGATGATAGATAGTTGATAAGAAAGATATAGAGAGACCCTCAGAAACTCCTGCTGTCATTGAGCTTATATTAAAAACAATCGCTAAAGTGGTTATGTGGTAATGAGTGATACTGGCAATCTTTTAAGTGAAAGGAATGAATGGTAATAGGAATTGTTGGGGTTTGGAGGACAAAGAAGTCAAATATATTTTCTGTTTCATGTTTGTATTTGACAATACTAGCAATGCATAAGAACTGAATAACTTTCTTTTATTGAGAATTGTTATATCTGTTACATTGTCTATGACAGTAAGCCATTTTTCTAATCACTTTTAGTTGATCCATGTACTTGGATATCCTAGGGTTATTTAGAAGAACAAACTTCCAGTTACATTTATTTTCGAAGTGTATACTTACTAATTTTCTTTCACCTTTTGTTTACTATTTTTAATTTCTTTACTGGCAGCTGCCCCAGTACAGGTCAACAGATTATTGCCTTTTTGAAAAATGAAACACATGGATAATCATGTCATTTACTGCTTAAAAAATTCACCTTCTAACCCCTAAAAATTTATGTAATACAATCTATTCTTTCACTGAATATTAGTTTTGTTTATTTTATTTCCAAAATCATTAATCCCAATATACCTCTTTTGAGTCATTTCTTATTACTTTGATCATCAGTACTATGTTACCCTGGTTAAAGAAATAGTCTTGTTCTCAAAATATGCAAGACCTTTCCTTAAACTGTACTTTGGCATATATTTCTCTCCTTATGCTCCAGAACTGTTTTGTATTCCCTTCCCAAATGGCAAAATCCTAATCATAAAAAGAATAATAAAAATAATGATTTCCTTCCATTGTTTCCTGGTCTATAAAACCTTCTTTACCTTCTCCAACAGAAGGTTAGCTCTTACTTCCTTTGTTACTGTATAATTATATTAATTTATCTGTATTATCCTTTATGACAGTATTTTTATAGTTATTTGTATAGAAGTCTGCTCACTTAATAGTTAACTGTTGAAGACAAGCCTAGCAATAATTGTTTTTTTCCTCTAATGCTTAGCTAATTCTTACGCACATAATCTTTAATAAATTTTTGTAATACCTGTTATAATTTTAAAATGAAAATACTAATATTGTCTTTTTTAAATTTTGTTAGTGAAATATAATGGGATAACGAGTATAGCATATTTTTTCTCAAACATATGTTTGTGGGTATGGATTAGAAAGCCTTGAATGTGTTTCACCTCAAAATTACTTCAAAAAATTTCTGTTTCCTGTTGTATTGATTACAGTTAAAATGGGTTAATATCATTTTGCCATTTGCAAAAACATGGATGGCGCTAGAGAGTATAATGCTAAGTGAAATATATTCAGTCAGAGAAAGACAAAAAGTGTATGATTTCACTCATATGTGGAATTTAAGAAACAAAACAAATGAGCAATGGAAAAAAAAAAAAGAGAGAGAGAGAGACAAACCAAGTAACATACTATTAACTATAGAGAACAAACTGATGATTTTCAGAGGAGGGGTGGGTGGAGTGGTGGGTGAAATAGGTGATGGGGATAAAAGAATACACTTGTGATGAACACCCCAGTGTTTTATGGAACTGTTGAATCAATACACTGTACACCTGAAACTAATAGAACATTGAATGTTAACTATACTGGAATTAAAATAAAATACTTAATAAAATTTTTAAAATAGGAGGTAGAAAAATGGTTTAATATACAAAGAAAGGGGAATAATTATGAAAGAAAATAAAAATGTGCACAAAATAATGTATGGAGTTAACTTGCAATATGGTACCTGTGTATGCTATGCATTTTAATTCACACACACACACACACACACACACACACACAGTGAATTAGCCCTGCCTTTGAACAGCAGTTAATGAAAAAAAAAAATCTTCCATTTAAACAGTGACTATGAAATCAGCAATTAGAATATTCATTTGATAAAACATTGACAAGGTTAATGATCAAATTTCCATAGACTGGGGCAAACTATTTAATGTATGTTTGCTTATTTTGAATATATTGATTTTCACTAAATGTGCCATGCCTGCTGAGAGGATACTCTTTACATTTCTCTCATTAGATAAGAGTTGTGTCGAACTTTGTCCATTTTCTCTTTCATGATTTTACCAAAATAAGTTACTTTTCACTTCAAACCATATGAGGTTTGAATCCACAGAATCTAGGGAAATTGGGTGGGGTCCTCTAGGAGTAAAAAGGCAAATATGTTGCCTTTTAAGCATTTATTCCTAAGAAAATCAGGGTAAAATATTTGGAGTATCTTTGAGACTATCAAATTTGAATTTCTTTTAAAGTTTATGTACAAAATAGAGTACCGTATTATAATAAAATGCAGTGACATTGATAATCAAGAAAATACATTTACTCTTATTTGTTGTTGTTTTGAAACACCATGTTGCTATCACTATCAAATAATATATAAGTCTGTGTGCCTCTTTTCAAGCTGCTTCCTTCCCACTGCACATCCTGAGTAAAAACATTCTGGCTATTGTGGAATTCTCGGATTAATGAAAATCTACATTTGCAACTAAATTGATTATTGCAATGCTACTAAGAACTGATGTAGCCTGAATATAGCAGCCAATAACACAGTCATTTCTGAACAGTTGATCGAAAATCGAGTAACAGACACATTTTTTGTTCCGGTTCTATTCAATTCCTCCTAACTCACAAAGGCTATGCGTTGTCTGTTTTTCACTCTGCCATATTTCTTAAAAGAAAATACTGGCCCATGCGTTTCTTCTGTCCTATGTGGTTTTCTTTTTCCTTTTCTTTTCTTTTCTTTTCTTTTCTTTTCTTTTCTTTTCTTTTCTTTTCTTTCATATTCTTTTGGGTTTTTTGTTTTGTTTTTGCTTTTGCTTTTTACTTTTTATTTTTTATTTATTTATTTTTTAAATTTAAATTCAGTTAATTAACACATAATGTATTATCGGTTTCAGAGTTAGAGGTCAGTGATTCATCAGTCATATATAATACCCAGTGCTCATTACATTTCGTGTTCTCCTTAATTCCATCACCCAGTTACACCATCCCTTCATCCCCTTCCCCTCCACCAACCCTGAGTTTGTTCCTGTGATTAAGAGTCTGTTATGGTTTGTCTCCCTCTCTGATTTCATCTTGTTTTATTTTTTCTTCTCTTCTCCTATGATCCTCTGTTTTGTTTCTTAAATTCCACATACGAGTGAGATCATGTGATAATTGTCTTTCAATGATTGACTTATTTCACTTAGCATAATACCCTCTAGTTTCATCCATATCATTGCAAATGTCAAGATTTCTTTTTCTTTTTCTTTCTTTCTTTTTTTTTTTTTGATGGCCAGTATTCCATTGTGTGTGTCTATGTGTGTGTGTGTGTGTGTGTGTGTGTGTGTGTGTATGTGTGTGTAATACATACATCTTCTTTATATTATTCATCTGTCGTTGGACACCTGGGCTTTTTCTGTAGTTTGCCTATTGTGGGCATTGCTGCTATAAACATTGGGGTGCAGGTGCTCTTTTGATCACTACATTTGTATCTTTGGGGTAAATACCTGGTAGTGCAATTACTGAGTTATAGGGTGAACTTTTTGAGGAACCTCCATACTGTTTTCCATAGTGGCTGCAGCAGCTTGCATTCCTACCAACAGTGTAAGAGGGTTCCTCTTTCTCTGCATCCTCACCAACATCTGTTGTTTCCCAGTAGTTAATTTTAGCCATTCTGACCTGTGTGAGGTGGTATCGCATTGTGGTTTTGATTTGTAATTCCCTGATGCCAAGTGATGTTGAGCATTTTTTCATGAGTCTGTTGGCCATTTGTATGTATTCTTTGGAGAAATGTCTGTTCATGTCTTCTGCCCATTCCTTAATCAGATTATTTGTTCTTTGGGTGTTGAGTTTAATAAGTTCTTTATGGATTTTGGATACAAGCCCTTTCTCTGATAAGACATTTGCGAACATCTTCTCCCATTCTGTCGGTTGTCTTTTGGTTTTGTCTACTGTTTCCTTTGCTGTGCAAAAGCATCTTACCTTGATGAAGTCCCAATAGTTCATTTTTGTCTTTGTTTCCCTTGCCGTTGGAGATCTCACTAGAATCACATGTGTTATGGCATTATACCAAAGTAAGAAAACAGTAGAGTCCAATTAAACACATAAACTAAATTGCCTGGGTTTTTAGCTTGAATATTTTAAAAAAGTGCCTTTCACTAAAGTGAGTTAATAGTGTGGTTCTTATTTTTCTTTCAAGAGTATAACATGGCAATGAATAAAATAAAATATTTTGGCTGAGGATTTGTAATGATTTTGAACTTCATAGATAGATATAGTAATAGAAATATTTTGCTATAAACATTGGGGTGCACGTGCCCCTTTGAATCAGTATTTTTGTATCCTTTAGGTAAATACCTATAGTGCAGTTGCTGGGTCATAGAGTAGTTCTATTTTTAACTTTTTGAGGAAACTCCATACTGTCTTCCAGGGTGGCTGCACAGTTTGCATTCCCACCAACAGTGTAAGATGGTTCCCTTTTCTCTGTATCCTCGCCAACATCTGTTGTTTCCTGTGTTGTTAAATTTAGCAATTATGACAGGTGTGAAGTGGTATCTCATTGTAGTTTTGATTTGTATTTCCCTGAATGAGTGGTGTTGAGCATCTTTTAATGTGTCTGTTAGTCATCTGTATGTTTCATTGGGAAAATGTCTATTCATGTCTTCTGCCCATTTCTTAACTGGATTATTTGTTTTTTGGGTGTCTAGCTTATTCTTTACAGATTTTTTGATACTAACCCTTTATCAGGGTTCACTTGCAAATATCTTCTTCCATTCTGAAGATTACCTTTTAGTTTTGTTGATTATGTCCTTCTCTGTGCAGAAGTTTTTAACTTGATGAAGTCCCAGTAGTTCATTTTTGCTTTTGTTTCCCTTGCCTCCAGGGATGTATCTATTAAGAAGTTGAAACGGCCAAGGTCGAAGAGGTTTGCTGCTGGTGTTCTCCTCTAGGATTTTGATGGTTTCCTGTCTCACATTTAGGTCTTTTATCCATTTTACATTTATTTTTTGTGTATGGTGTAAGAAAGTGGTCCAATTTCATTCTTCTGCATGTTACTCTCCAGTTTTCCCAATACCATTATTGAAGAGACATTCTTTTTCCCATTGGATATTCTTTCCTGCTTTGTCAAAGGTTGACTGTATAGTTGTGGGTTCATTTCTGTATTTTCTATTCTGTTCCATTGATCTATGTGTCTGTTTTTGTGCCAGTTCCATACCATCTTAATGACTACAGCTTTGTAATATAGCTTGAAGTCTGGAATTGTGATGTCTCCTGCTTTGCTTTGCTTTTTCAAGGTTGCTTTGGCTATTTGGGGTCTTTTGTGGTTCCATAAACATTTTAGGATTGTTTTCCTAGCTCTGTGAGAAATGCCGATGGTATTTTGGTAGGGATTGCATTAAATGTGTAGATTGCCTTGGGTATTATAGACATTTTAACGATATTTGTTCTTCCAATCCATGGTCATGGAATGTTTTTCCATTTCTTTGTGTCATCTTCAATTTCTTTCATAAGTGTTCTATAGTTCTCATAGTACAGACCTTTTACCTCTTTGGTTAGGTTTATTCCTAGATATCTTATGGGTTTTGGTGCAATTGTAAATGGATTGATTCCTTGATTTCTCTTTCTGCTGCTTCATTATTGGTGTATAGAAATGCCATAGATTTCTGTACATTGATTTTATATCCTGCAACTTTAAGGTTTAATTTATTTAAAACTCTGATAAATAGTTGAATAACTGTTTCGTTTCTTTAATCCATAAATTTTCAGAGATATTAGATAATTAAAAACTTTTTTTTCAAGGCACACTGAATTATAATCTTAGTGTTTCAAACTTAACACTTAAGAAAACATTGTTCTGTCATGGCTTGACAAACTCTTTCAGCAAAGGGCCATGTAGTAAAAGTTTTTGGCTTTCCAAGTCAAAAAGTTTGTATTATCTTTATCACCACTTCTCAGCTCTACCGTTGTAGTGAGAAAGAGCCACAGACAATCAGAAACAGATGGATATAAATAAGACTTTATTTACAAGAACCTGAGGAAAGCTGGATTTGCCTATTCATTGTCTGATTCCTGATCTATATCACCTTTTCTCAAACTGTGGTTTACAAGGCCTATAACAAGGAAGGGAGGTGCTTTGTTGTTGAAAATATGGGAGAATAAGTAGGCCAAAATAGTCTCAATTTCAATTTAAAGCTGCTCAGTCTAATAGCTGTGACTTTCACAAGCCATTAGTTAAACTAAATCTACTCTAAAAATTAACTTTAATCTCTACTCTCTCTATAAAATATAATGGGAATCATATCTAAGAAGCTGTTAACTAAGTATATATAAAATAAAATTTATAAATTACCTAAGATCATATACAGTGCTTAACCAAATTTAAAGTTACTGCCTTTTTAGTGTTTTACAAATACATGTAACACTTTCACAGAATTAGTCTGCTGGTAAAACATAATTTAAAATTATATATTAAGAATTCTTTATCTGTTTTATGTTCAGTTCTTTAAAAAGCTTTTTAAAAATTATTTTAAAAAAGAATATCCACTTAATATTTGTCTGTCTAGATATTATTTTTTCTTGTTCTTTATGAAGAAACTTTTTCAGTAAAATTCCTCAGGACTTCATAGCTAGTGTGTGGGTTTTTTGTTTTTTGGTTTTTGGTTTTTGTCTATACAATTATTTTATTTATGTCTAATAAAAAGTGTGTTTATTAAAACTGCTCAAATTCTCATCTTCATATTTTTTGCCAGAATATAGAATTGAGTATGTGCCCTATATAAAGCAATTAATATTTCCCACTAGGCATATAAACTCAAGATATATTTGTTTTCTTCTAACCAAACCTTCCTTTATTCTTTCAACGTGGCATCCAGTTTGGCAATTTTAATTTTATTAATTTACATGCATCCATCATTTTAAATGCTTTTTGAAATAAGCCTGATTATACATTAAACACATATACAGACATTCATACAAGCTAACTGATATCATATACTTAAAGACAATGGCTCAAGATACTCTTCAATTTTGATGGTGCTCTTGTGTTATTATATAGAAAAGAAGTGTAAAGAGTAAAAGCTAGGTTTTAATTAATATAGGCTAGTAAATCACTTTAGTGTTAATGAGTCTTGTATGAAAAGAATAACCCATGAAATTCCTTTTTAGATTTTATGTATATTTTGGGCTTGATATATCTGCTCTTGAGTTTCACTCAGAGCTATGACCATATATTGGACACAATATGGCTTTTATAGAAAATGGTGGGTATAATTTAAATACTGCATATGGCATTTGAAAACTTCAGTTCTCTTTTCATCTACAAAATGGAGGCAGTGATGTCCTAATTGCAGGATTGAGTTTAGAATTACATGAGATGAAGCATTTTTAAGGAGCCCGGATAATAAGTTTTCAAACTTGGTGTCACATTGAATTAACCTGGGGAAACTTTAAAACCCTGATGCCCAGTGAAACCTAAATCACAATAACAGAATGGATCCAGGCATCAGCAGTTTTAACATCCTTCTAGGTGATTCTAATGTATAGACAACTTCAAGAATTATAGACCTGCCACAAGGGTTCTCAAACTTCAATTGGAAATTGATCAACTGAGGTTTTAATTACATACACTCTGAGTAGTTCTGGGGAGGTTCCCATATTCTGTGCTTTTTAAAA
>NC_048226.1:77087589-77118360 GCF_002007445.2 Ailuropoda melanoleuca
TTTTTTTCAAGGCACACTGAATTATAATCTTAGTGTTTCAAACTTAACACTTAAGAAAACATTGTTCTGTCATGGCTTGACAAACTCTTTCAGCAAAGGGCCATGTAGTAAAAGTTTTTGGCTTTCCAAGTCAAAAAGTTTGTATTATCTTTATCACCACTTCTCAGCTCTACCGTTGTAGTGAGAAAGAGCCACAGACAATCAGAAACAGATGGATATAAATAAGACTTTATTTACAAGAACCTGAGGAAAGCTGGATTTGCCTATTCATTGTCTGATTCCTGATCTATATCACCTTTTCTCAAACTGTGGTTTACAAGGCCTATAACAAGGAAGGGAGGTGCTTTGTTGTTGAAAATATGGGAGAATAAGTAGGCCAAAATAGTCTCAATTTCAATTTAAAGCTGCTCAGTCTAATAGCTGTGACTTTCACAAGCCATTAGTTAAACTAAATCTACTCTAAAAATTAACTTTAATCTCTACTCTCTCTATAAAATATAATGGGAATCATATCTAAGAAGCTGTTAACTAAGTATATATAAAATAAAATTTATAAATTACCTAAGATCATATACAGTGCTTAACCAAATTTATAGTTACTGCCTTTTTAGTGTTTTACAAATACATGTAACACTTTCACAGAATTAGTCTGCTGGTAAAACATAATTTAAAATTATATATTAAGAATTCTTTATCTGTTTTATGTTCAGTTCTTTAAAAAGCTTTTTAAAAATTATTTTAAAAAAGAATATCCACTTAATATTTGTCTGTCTAGATATTATTTTTTCTTGTTCTTTATGAAGAAACTTTTTCAGTAAAATTCCTCAGGACTTCATAGCTAGTGTGTGGGTTTTTTGTTTTTTGGTTTTTGGTTTTTGTCTATATAATTATTTTATTTATGTCTAATAAAAAGTGTGTTTATTAAAACTGCTCAAATTCTCATCTTCATATTTTTTGCCAGAATATAGAATTGAGTATGTGCCCTATATAAAGCAATTAATATTTCCCACTAGGCATATAAACTCAAGATATATTTGTTTTCTTCTAACCAAACCTTCCTTTATTCTTTCAACGTGGCATCCAGTTTGGCAATTTTAATTTTATTAATTTACATGCATCCATCATTTTAAATGCTTTTTTAAATAAGCCTGATTATACATTAAACACATATACAGACATTCATACAAGCTAACTGATATCATATACTTAAAGACAATGGTTCAAGACACTCTTCAATTTTGATGGTGCTCTTGTGTTATTATATAGAAAAGAAATGTAAAGAGTAAAAGCTAGGTTTTAATTAATATAGGCTAGTAAATCACTTTAGTGTTAATGAGTCTTGTATGAAAAGAATAACCCATGAAATTCCTTTTTAGATTTTATGTATATTTTGGGCTTGATATATCTGCTCTTGAGTTTCACTCAGAGCTATGACCATATATTGGACACAATATGGCTTTTATAGAAAATGGTGGGTATAATTTAAATACTGCATATGGCATTTGAAAACTTCAGTTCTCTTTTCATCTACAAAATGGAGGCAGTGATGTCCTAATTGCAGGATTGAGTTTAGAATTACATGAGATGAAGCATTTTTAAGGAGCCTGGATAATAAGTTTTCAAACTTGGTGTCACATTGAATTAACCTGGGGAAACTTTAAAACCCTGATGCCCAGTGAAACCTAAATCACAATAACAGAATGGATCCAGGCATCAGCAGTTTTAATATCCTTCTAGGTGATTCTAATGTATAGACAACTTCAAGAATTATAGACCCAGGGGCGCCTGGGTGGCTCAGTCATTAAGCGTCTGCCTTCGGCTCAGGGCGTGATCCCGGCGTTCTGGGATCGAGCCCCACATCAGGCTTCTCTGCTGGGAGCCTGCTTCTTCCTCTCCCACTCCCCTTGCTTGTGTTCCCTCTCTCACTGGCTGTGTCTCTCTCTGTCAAATAAATAAATAAAATCTTTAAAAAAAATAGAATTATAGACCTGCCACAAGGGTTCTCAAACTTCAATTGGAAATTGATCAACTGAGGTTTTAATTACATAGACTCTGAGTAGTTCTGGGGAGGTTCCCATATTCTGTGCTTTTTAAAAATTAATTAATTTTTTTTTTTTTAAGGAGAAAGGAGGGGAGGAGCAGAGGGAGAGAGAGAATTTTAAGCAAACTCTGCTCAGAGCAGAGCCCAACACGGGGCTCAGTCTCAGGACCCTGAGATCATGACCTGAGCCAAAATCAAGAGTTGGATGCTTAACTAACTGACCCTCCCAGGCACCTGGATTCTGCACTTCTGAAAGAACTCATAGATAATACTGGTGCTTCTGGTTCCTGGACTACATTCGGAGTAGCAACAGCTCAACAGATACTAAGTTTTCTCCCACTGTTCACAGAAAACTCTTGATAAAAAGCAGAAAATTGGGAACATGTTTATTTTTTTTTTTAATTCACTGAAATGGTGCAATTCCTACAGTCAGGAAATTAATTTGCAGCTTAAGGCACAACCTGTATCATTATTGTTGTTGTTATGAATTAAATCATTTGAGTATTTTATTTCTGAAAACCTAATGAAAAACTAACTTCTTTCTGAGGTAACCCTGAAAACAAAAAAGAAAGCATATATTTTGCTCTATTTTTTTATTTTTACAGAAAACCATTAAAACTGGGAGAGTGAATAAAATTGCATTTTTACTTATAAATGGAAAGAACATAAAATTATATAAATTCTGACTAACATTTGAACTTTTAAAATTAAAAATGGCCTCATATTTTTCCATGCTACGTTATCAAATAGTATTCTATCCTACACACACACACACATATCCACACACATGCTATAATGTGCTTAAAAACAGAATTGTATTAGCATGAATATTAGGGTTTTTCCAGATGGGTGCTTCTGAAGAGTTGTAGCCATTACATTTTAGAACCCTTTTGTCTTCTTTCCAAATAAGCTAGTGATATTAATGAGATTTTCTATTTTTGCCTGAAGAGTTTCTTAAAACTGTTATTGGGCTTCAGGGAGTATCTCAAGTTGTACTATGTTTTATTTCTTATACTGTTGCTCTTTCAAAAGGATATGTTTTTCAGTGATTGAAAATTTCTTATTGGGAAAAATATAAGGAAAAAGTAAAACATTCTTCAAAAAAGCCAGATTTTTCTTTCTGTTTTTGAATGCATTTTATTTATTTTTTTTTTAAAGATTTTGTTTTAGTTATTTGAGAGAGAAAGAGGGAGAGCATAGAGAGGGAGAGGGAAAAGCAGACTCCCTACTGAGCAGAGAACCCAACATGGGGCTTGATCCCAGGACCCTGAGATCATGACCTGGCCAAAGGCAGATGCTTAACCAACTGAGCCACCCAAGCAACCCTTGAATGCATTTTAAAATAATTAACTTTAAAAAAAGATTATGTTTGCTCATAGTTACTTGTTTAATTCTGATTTATTATAGGAAAACAGGGGCACATAGATTATTGGTAACTTATAGTATAATTAGAAAACATGGTTTTTGTGGAGGGGGTTGTAGAGCAGGACTTACAGGCAGGGGGAGCAGAGCACCAAGAGCCACAGGCTCCTATCATCTCATAGTGAACTGTGTCCAGTGGGCAGTACTGGACTGAATCCATAGCAGCTGCTCCTTCGATAAAGGGTATCTCTACCTAAGATCTATGCAGTGAGTCAGGGAATTCCTAAACGAAGTTATAAGAGTGATATTTGCTCCTGTTTGAGGAAAACTGAGATACAAAGTAGGAACCTCCCAAGTTCAGCAGCTCATTTGAACCTCTTCCTTTGGGTTGACTCATCCCGGAAGAGCCAGTTCTCTGATGAGTACGTTTATCCTCATTCTGCTAAGGAGTCATTAGCTTATTTTATTAAAGAGCCATCTAGAAAAAAGTTTTGCATGTAATAATATTTCCAAAATATATTAAAGTACAAACCTAAAGCTCACAATTAATTAAAAACTCTATACCATTTTTATAGTTTACATGCAAATCTTCATACTAAACATTTACAGTATACATTTAAGTGCAGTCCTTCCAAATATTTCTCAGGTTAAAAGAGACTAATTGAAATTTTGTTTGCTACATATAAAAGTTTTAGGACCATTTGCCAGTAATGACTCATGATCATTATAATTCCAGTGTTGCAACAAAATATAAAATAAATAATAACAACCCAGGTTCTAGGCAAGCTCATCTCAAATATATTGAAAACATTTACTTATTAACTTTTATTACTGATTGAGTGTTAATAAATATATAAATATATAAATATAAATATATATTATCAATAAACAAGATGGCATTTCACAAATTAAATTACATAAAATTAAAAGCATAAAAAATAATTCACATAGATATCATAATGAGTAAAAACAGATATATAAATTATTTAGTAGTAATAGAAAGGAACTAAGAAGCAATAGAAGCAACAATATATGAACACTACCTGACTACAAATGCTCTTCTTAATTTGCTATTTATATGATTTTGTTAAATCATTTAATGGCCTTTGGACTCATTTCTTCATTTCTAAAACAAGAATGAAACTTCACATACAAACACACACACACACACACACACACACACACACATTTGCACCAAGAAAGACCTAAATTACTACTTTATGGTTGAGCCAAAATGTATATACATTATACATGAAATCTTTTTATTTCATCATGAAACTTGGGAAATGTATAGAATTATACAAAAATCTTTTTATTAACTTGGGAAGAAATCATGCACACACACACACAACACACACTCTTAAACATAGGGCATACCTAAACACTTCCACAGGTTATCTATTTTTGCAAATAGTGGAAATATATGTTCTTATCTTTTTGAATATATATTTAGGGTGTGATCAGAATAACTAAGGCACATCTATGTGCATTGTAACCCAATTTTAAGTTAGGTCGATAATTGGAAACAATAAATTTGTATTCTAATTGTGGGAGACAGAAATCATTATTCAAGAAAAGAAATGTTGTATACCAATTAAATGCAAGACAATGTTCAGGAATCCCTGGGTAAACCAAAGCTAAATGTCCTAAACCTGTGCATTTTTTACTGTAGTCAGAAATGTCCCTCGGGGCGCCTGGGTGGCTCAGTTGTTGAGCATCTGCCTTCGGCTCAGGGCGTTATCCCAGGGCATTATCCTACTCTGGGAGCCTGCTTCTTCCTCTCCCACTCCCCCTGCTGTGTTCCCTCTCTTGCTGGCTGTCTCTATCTCTGTCAAATAAATAAATAAAATCTTAAAAAAAAAAAAAAGAAATGTCCCAAAATGAATGTGAAAACATATTATGTGCCAACGCAAGAGACATAGAGAGGAAAAATGAAAACATCTCATTGAATGATTCAAATATGATTTCTTAAAAGTTGGTGTTTGGAATGATCTATGAGTGATGGATAAGGTATTTACAGGTGCAGTTTATGGGAAAAGAGCTGTTTTTACAAGTCTTGACTATGCACATTTTGTATTACTCTACAGGATTCTGCTTGAAGTCAATGCATCTTCTATAAAAAGATAACCTGCAAGGCTACTGCCTTAACTCTTCTCACAGTCTGTTCATTTTCTATGAAATATTATCTTCTATCTAGTAGTCTTTTTGTTTTTGAATTCATAAATTTTCTCTAATTTCTGTGATTCTAATAATAATAATATTAATATTTCAAGAACTTACTGCCTGGGATTTTTTAATGTTATTGTTGTTTTTGGCAACTTAGGATCAAAATAATTTTAAAAGAATATTGCCTATATGGCGTATGTTCAATCTATATGTTCATTTCTTAAATACGAGTTTATAATGGATTGAAAGATAAATTAACAATGAAAATATTCAAATAAAATATAGTTTGAAAAATGATATCTTTTCTATCACCACACAGCATATCATAGAATGAGTTTAGTAGTATTGTGTTTGTAAGCATTGAAAAAGACATCTTAATCAAATAAAATCACATATAAAACATGTTTCTAATCACAGCTCAGGGCAATAATAGTATTAACCAGCTCCTTTTCTAAGATTTAAGGAGTGTTACGCCTAATTGATTTTACATTAGCAGTGGCCTGAATCACTTTTTAAGACAAAGTTATTCCTAATTATTCTAACTGTGACTTGATTTTGAATTAAAATTTAAAAGACCAAATCAAGATACATTAAAAACAGCATGCATTCTTTCGACGATCTAAAGAAATAGCTCTAGCAATGTCCATAATTCTTTCTAGTATGGCATCAGTATACCTCATGAAGTCAATATTGCTGTTCAAGGGAAAAAGGCATTTACCTCTAAACAGCTCCAGTATGTTAACCATGTAATTACTGTATTCCTAAAGCTACTATTGCTACGTAACTGCGAGCTGGACTAGTGTCATGTTGGTATGCATCAGGTGTATGAACCTTTGCTAAGTGACTTATTCCTCCAGCTGCTGTAATGCTTCTGGCTACTTTGCCGCCAACCTTTTTCTAAGAAGTTGTCTGGACATGAAAAGAGTTTTCACTCAGGGAATACCAGTGTAGGATATAAAGCCCAATCCCCCTTTCTGCATTGCAGCATGACTATGAAAAACTATTTATAATGGCTACACTGTATCTTGGTAAGAATATGGAGTGAAGTAGAACTCTCAGTAGCTAATGGTAGAAGTAAAATCAGTGCAAACAGAAAGTTTAACAGAGCTGAATATCCACATACAATGTAACTCAGCTATTCTTCCCTTAGGCTATATAACAGATAGGAATGCCTGTATCCTTGCTCTAAATCCATGTACAAGAACATTCATAGAGGCAGTATTAACACTAAAATGACTCGTGTCTATTAATAGAATATTAATAATCTACACAATGATATTTTTATGAAAATGAACAGGTTATTTATGAACAAGCTACATAAAAGGATAAATTTCACAAGCATAATACATATAAATGTGTGATTCCATAAATATAAAAACAAAGTTGGATAAAATTAATTTATGGTGTTAAAAATTAGACTTTAACTTTGGGTAGAGGGAGGAACTCTTGATTCATAGGTGGCAAATCAGGGGCTTCTAGATTTATAGTAATTTTATTAATTGGTGGATCATTGTAGATTTGTTTATTTTGTGATAATTTATTGAAATTAACACTCAGGATCTGGGTATTTATATCCATGTATTTCACTGCGTTGGAAGAATTGATTAAAAAGATTTTTTAAAAGCTTTAAAGGGCACTTTATTTGTTTAAAATGTAAAATTAATTTTTGTTCTTGGTTAGAAACAAATTTGAAGGTGAAATATGTCCAAATAAGTCATGAATTAATAGCCAGGAGATCAAGATTCATAGTCTTATAGTTCCATTAAGTATTTGTGTGACTTTGGGAAAGTGATTTGAATTTTATGGTTTTAGTTCACCCTTGTCTACATAATTGGAAATCTGAAGGTTTTGAGTTTAATACTTCTACAACTGTTCAGTTTACAAATATGCCTTTTCGTATTTGGGCTTTCTGGTAGAGATTACAACATCCGTTAACCTTTTTCTTAGAAGCACAAACCACTCAGGCACTTGGGTGGCTCAATCAGTTAAGCGTCAGACTCTTGATTCAGCTCAGGTTATGATCTCAGTGTCCTGAGATCAAGCCCCACTTTGGGCTCAGTGGGGTGTCTGCTGGAGATTTTCTTTTTCTCTCTGCCCCTCCCCACCCATGTTCTTTCTCTCTCTCAAAATAAGTAAATTAATTTAAAAAAATACAAACCACCTTTTTTTTTTTAAAGATCTGAGCACAATATTACCTAGGAAGAATAAAAAGGAATATGTATTTAGATTTCAGTTGGAACACATTTCTTTGCCACATTATTTAATTTTGGCTAGTGAATTATAAATTGGGTGAGATTACCAATGCTACCTCAGTGGGGCTGATTTATAAGGAAAGGGCTTACCATTCTGCCTTTCCTTCTTATGCTGTCCTATGTTGGCATGATCGTAGTTCAAGAAGTCAAAGGGAAATATTAGTTGACATGGGGGTGGAAACACACATAAGGATAGTGGAGTATTGTATAGAGAATACCACAGAGGTGCCCAACTCTGGATTGCTTACCTCCAGACTTCTTTTATGTGAGAGAAATAAAAATGCAGTTTTGGTTGATTCAGGGTATTAAGTGTTTTGCCTAATATACAAATGAATTTAATCTTCAACAATGTGGACTGATGCATATAATAAGCCGTTTTTGGTAAAATATCATTAATTTATAACACTAATTATTACAGATAAATAAAATGTTGAGTGATAAACATCGGGCATAAAACTGCATAATCATTTCTCTTTGATTTATAAACTCAAAAACTTATTTCTGCACACATTTGCTCCTGCCATTGGAATCTATCTAAACTGTTGCTAAAGTGTGCTTCCAATATTTCATCTCTGACTATAGATTTGTTTAGCCTGCAATGTGTTTTAGCTGTTTTAGTACATCACTGGACTTATTTTTCAGAAGATATTATTATACTTTGTATTTTCCATACCAAGTCAGGACAGTTATACTGCTCTGTTATATTTCTCTTTTTTACAGCTGCTGCATTTGTCTGGTCCATTAAATTAATATTGTGATCTTTATCTCATTGCCAGTAGTGTTTCTATTATGACTTTCTCACTGCCATTTCAGATATTAATTAGCTGTGATATATGTTTGTTTTTATAATTAAAGTAATGGCTCTTATTTTATTTTATTATCTAATGTCTCAGATTCTTCTTACACGTTCACTTAATCCACAAAAGCAGTAAACTTCATATATTTTCCTAATTGAATTAGAAAACTGAAAGTGTTAACTTTTTAAAAACAATGACAATGATGATAATTTCATATGAGGCTTTTAAAAACAAATGTGATACATTTTTTACTATCACAATTAGTAGTTGTTTCTATAAATGTCCTTAATGTATTCAAGTCACCAAGTAAAATTCACTCTTAAAACAGTAAGATGATGTTTCCTACGTGGATATTCTCTTAAGAATATTCTGAAATTGTTCTTTTGGTGTTTTGATTTGATATTTCCAGTTTTAATTTTGCTTATCCTTATATGGGCAAGTTTTAGTGAAATTAACTATAGTTTTGTATTTGGAAACACCTGGTCCAAATAATAAGTTTAACAAGCCTACTGCTTGAAATTTTATTAAGATATGAATCTCCAACATGACTGATCGTAGTCAAAAACAAAGGCAATATAAACTACTAACATTAGAAATGAAAGAGGAGACACCATCAACCATCATATAGACGTTAAATGCACAGTAAGTCAGTATGAAGAAAAATCCTTATTTTCAAAATTTAACAATTCAAATAAAATTAACAAAAATCTGAAAACAAAATTTGTCAAAGTCAACACATGAAGAATTGAAAACCTATAAAGGGTTCTATATGTACATTTTCCTTTTTAAAGTATTTATTCAAATTCCACTTAACATACAGTGTGGTATTAGGTTTCAGATATAGAATTTAGTGATTCCTCACTTAGATATAACACCCAGTGCTCATCACAAGTGCCCTTTCACCCATTTAACCCATCTGCCCAACCCACACCCCTCCAGCAACCCTCAGTTTGTTCTCTAGAGTTAGGAGTATGTTTTTTGGTTTGCCTCTCTCTTTGTTTCCCCTATGTTCATCTGTTTGATTTCTTAATTCAACATATGATTGAAATCATACGGCATATGTCTTTCTCTGACTGACTTAATTTGCTTGCATAATACTCTCCAGCTCCATCTCTACATCTATTTTTTTTTTAATTGCAATTTAAATTTTTTCTGCCAAGAGGTCTCAAGACCCAGATGGATTATTTGGTAAATTTAATCACTTAATAATGAAATCTTAACAATTTTACACAATTTTTTTCAGAAAACAGAGGGCAATAGAACACTTCCAAATTCATTTTATTTATTCATTGTAAGTAATTCATGAACATAAAAACTGAATTTTCAAGAAGATATCAGCAAATCAAATTATGAAACATATAAAAAATATAACAAACTTTGGCATGATTTTATCCCAATTATGGAAGGTTGTTTTAATATCCCAAATCAAGCAAAGTAATATTCTGTTATCAGGAAAAAGGAGAAAAAAAATCAGTCTTCAAAATATGCAGAGAAAGTATTGACAAAATTCAAAACCAATTTGTAATTTCAGAGCATCTCTCATAATATAGGAAAAGTTAACTTTGTCCAGTTGTAAAGATTGTGAACAAACCATCTATAGCTGATATTCTTGATGTGGAAATACTGAATGGTGGCTTCTATCTTAAAAAAAAATAGTGTGTGTCATTTTAACATTTCTATTCCTTATTACTCTAGAGGGCATAAATTGTGGAACAATCTAAGAAAATGAAATTAAAAGCATAATGATAGAGAAGGAATAAATAAAACTATCTCATATACAGATAATATGTCTGTTTAGAAAATCCAAAGAGACCGAATAAGTGAATTTACCAAAGTCTAAAAAACAATATCACTTTTGTTTTTAAAAACTAACAAACTAGCAACAAAATTTGAAAAATGATATTTTATTTAAAATGCTATTTTTCAAGTAGATTTTTAAAACATCAATTACTTTGGAATACCTTTTACTGAAGGCAGACCACTACACTGGAAACTATCTTACTTTATGGAGAAAAAACAGTAAAAGGCTTTAAAAATGTAGAGACCTATCATACCCATGGATTTGGAAGATTTTGTACTGTTACAATACAACTTCTCTCTAAAATGATTGGTTGCAAATTTATCCTGATCAAAATACCAGCAGGCTTATAGAAATTAACAAACTGATTTCAAAATTTATATATAGATACAAAGGATTTAAAACAACCAAATCATGTTGAAAAGATCTAAAATTTAAAAAAAAAAAAAAAAGAATTACCTTTGTAACTTTTGTTAAGAAGTATTTCCTAGGGAGGTTAAAAGAGCAACCATAAAACAACAAAAGTGATGAGTTTCATCAAAATTTGACAGTTCTGCTCAAAAAAAGATACCATTAAGAACATGAAAAAGCAACTTCAGGGGCGCCTGGGTGGCACAGTGGTTAAGCGTCTGCCTTCAGCTCAGGGCGTGGTTCCCTGCATTATGGGATCGAGCCCCACAACAGGCTCCTCCGCTATGAGCCTGCTTCTTCCTCTCCCACTCCCCCTGCTTGTGTTCCCTCTCTCACTGGCTGTCTCTATCTCTGTCAAATAAATAAATAAAAATTTTAAAAAAAAAAAAAAGAAAAAGAAAAAGCATCTTCAAACAGTAATAGACGGGCTGTTTGAGGATTTCTTTAAATTAAACCCTTAAATGGTAAATTCTTAAATTATATTTTTAGTTATAAAAATAAAATTATGCTCAGCTTTGAGGGGAAAAAAGTGCTTTGATTGGTATTCAATTAATACTATTAAAACAATTATTTCCAAATAAGATTAATACAAATGTAATAACTTAAAGGGTTGCCTATACCAAATGTCCTTTGAATAACTTTGAGGATGGAAACCCCTGGAAGCTGAAATCCATCTATTTTTACAATAAACTGTTGGGAATAAAAAGATACAATTTCTTATTACATTTCATTTCAGGTTAGCCTGGTTCTTTTTTATCAATGTATGTTATTGCCAACTAGATATTATGAAGCAATACACTTCACTTTTTTTCCTCTAATCACAGAACACTAAAAAATAATGGCAATTTATATATTCATAGAATAGCTTTAGGTTACAATAAAAGGACTAGATGTACTTTCACTATTTTCTCACTATTTTGTAAAAATGTTTTAATATGATCAGGGAATTGCCTTAACAAACTCTAAGATGAAGGAAACATAAACCATCTCAAAAATCAGTTATTATCGAAAAGCTTCTAATAAAAGCTGATGAAATCTTGTTTCCAGCAATTTTTATTATTACAACAGTTTTCAATTTATACTATAAAATGGGTCAAAAATAAATGAGCTTTTTAAGACTACCGGATTAAGCATCATTGAAGTTATCATTTGCAAATTGATGTATCTTTATATTAATCAAAATAACATGATTCAATGATAATATACATCTAATATTCAGCTCTTATTACTGTTGCTAGAAACGTTATTTCTAAGTATTCAAGGACAAGGCAAATATTTTTTTTGCCTTGAATTTTTTGCATTGAATTAATATTTATCTCTTTTTCTTTAAAACATTGAGTTAAATAGTGTTAATCTAGGTTGCAAACTAAACAAGCTATGACAAGGAAATAACCTCCATAATTCAAGTTTAAAGGAGAGTCTACTACTTAATGGCTGTAGTTTTTATTGATAGATCCTTTGTTACTGAGAAATTTTTTTTCAGATAGATATATAATAATAAGGTAATAAAATAAATGTTGGGGACATGATTTTTCACTCTCTAAATCTTTCAGTTAATAGTTTCAATTCTCTAGGTAGCCTATCAGCAAGAAATCAGGAGTTATAAGTTAGGCACCATGAATAAATCATTGTGTAAGATTTCTCAAGCTTTGGAACCTGCAATGTGTATTGTTTTTACTTTTCTCTGCTTTTCTGTTTTCTTGTTTATTTTTTAGGATAAATACATCAGCAGTGAGAGAGAGTGGGAGGTATGCTACATCAAATTTTTGGTAAAATTTGGTTAAGTAAAAGAAAACATTAAATATGAACCAATTTGATGTGGCTCAAACTAGATATTAGTTACAAACATATTTATAAAGTATCTTAAAACTACAATTTATAGCAGTGTGGTAACATATGACATCTAGAAATATTAGATAAAATGTAATTTCTTTAACACACAGTTTTGAGACAGTAAACTCTTAAAGTTCAAATCAATAAAAATGTAGCCATCTTTCTATCATTTCTACCATCAAAGAAATGCATTTGCTTCCCAGACAAATCCTTCCATTCTACTGCCATAGTTTGATTTAGTTTCTAGCATGTAGCAGGGGGCCCCAGGTCTAAGGGTTCCCAACTGCTATAAACATACTTCAACCTGTCAAGTCATCTTTACGGAAATAACGTTCCCAAGTAAGTTTGAGGTAAAGGAGTTACCAATTTATCCAACACTCCTCTTCCTATCCCAACCCCTCTATGGCTCATCTCCCTCCCATCCCAACCCCTCCATGGCACATCTCCCTCCATGGCACATAGTATAGCCACATACTTTCAACTCAAATAAGACTACACCAAGACACATGATAATCGCATTGTTAAAAGTCAAGGACAATCGGGTATTATACAAGATTGATGAATCACAGACCTGTACCCCTGAAACAAATAATACATTATATGTTAATTAATTGAATTTAAATTAAAAATAAATAAATAAAATAAAATCGAAAGAAAAAAGTCAAGGACAAAGAGAAAATTTTGAAAGTACCAAGAAAAAACTGACTTGTCATATATAAGAATGGCTCATAAGATTATTAACAGATTTCTCAGAAGAAACCTTGCAGGCCAAGAAAGAATGGGATGGTATATTCAAAGTAATAAAACTACTATAAAATAAGAAATTTATACCAATAAAATTATCCTTTAAAAATGAAGAAAAGAGGGGAGCCTGCGTGGCTCAGTCAATTTAATGTCTTCCTTTGGCTCAGGTCATAATCTCTGAGTCCTGGGATGGAGCTCTACGTCCTGGCTGTCTGCTCAGCAGGGAGTCTGTTTCTCCCTCTTCCTCTTCACCAACCCCCTGCTAGTGCTCGCAAATGTTCTCCCCACTCCCCTTCTCTCAAAAAAAAAAAAAAAAAAAAAAGAAAAGAAAAAAGAAAGGAAAGAGAAAATAATTTTCAGACAAAACTGAGGGAGTTTATCATAAGACCTGCCTCGTAAGAAATACTTAAGTTCCTCAAATTGAAATGAAAACATGTTAACACAAAAACACATAAAAGCATTAATGTAAAGACAAATATATAGACATATACAGATGAATATAATGCTATAAAGATGATTCATAAGTCACCTTATGCCCTAATATGAAGTTAATAGATAAAATTTTCCTAGTGGATATACAATATAAAAAGAAACAAGAAGAAAGCAGGAAAGGAGGAGAAGGACAAAATAATTGCAAGACAAATAGAAGCAATTAACAAAATGCCAAAAGTCCTCATTTATGGAAAATTACCTTAATGTAAATGAATTAAACCCACCAAACAAAAGGCACAGAGTGTCTGAACGGATACAAAAACAAGATGTACTTTCACCTGTTCCACATGTAAGGAGCTTAAAAATCTCTACTAAATCTTAACAAGTGAAACAATGGAGACAGTGAAAAGATAAGTGATTGCTAGGTGTTGGTGAGGCTGGGGGTGAATAGATGGGGCACAGAGGATTTCAGGACAGTAAAAGTACTCTGTGTGATACCACAATGAGATATTTGTCCATACACACCAAGTATGCACAACACCAAGAGGGAACTAAAATATAAACTCTGGAGTTTCTGTGACAATGATGTGTCAATGTAGGTTCATCAGTTGTAATAAATGCACCACTCTGTTGGGGAATATCAATATTGGGGAGGTTGTTAAGTGTGTGAGAACAGGAGGTATATGGAAACTCTATATTTTCTGCTCGATTTTGCTGTGAACCTAAAACTTCTAAAAATAAAAACAAAACTAAGATCCAGAAATATCCCATCTATTAAAGACTCACTTTAGAATTAAAGACACAAAATAGGCTGAGAGAGAAGTAGTGTTAAAAGATATTTCAAAAAGAAACCAGGAGTGTTTATGCTTATTTTAGACAAAATGGACTTTAAAATCTAAGCGTGGAGACAAAGAATCATTATAGGTCATAGAAGGGTCAATTAAACCAGAAGATATGATAATTATAAATATACACACATCAAACTTCAGAGTACCTAAATTTATAAAGCAAATATTGATAGAACTTAAGCCAGAAATTGACACTAATACAATGATAGTATGGTNGTGTTAAAAGATATTTCAAAAAGAAACCAGGAGTGTTTATGCTTATTTTAGACAAAATGGACTTTAAAATCTAAGCGTGGAGACAAAGAATCATTATAGGTCATAGAAGGGTCAATTAAACCAGAAGATATGATAATTATAAATATACACACATCAAACTTCAGAGTACCTAAATTTATAAAGCAAATATTGATAGAACTTAAGCCAGAAATTGACACTAATACGATGATAGTATGGTTTTCTATAACTCACTTACAATAATGGATAGGGCATCCATAGAGAAAATCAATAGAGAAACAGCTGACTGGAATAGCACTTACAGACCAAATGGACCTAACACATACGAAATTTTCTACTCAACAGCAGATATTCACAGTCTTATGACACTCATAAAATTTAAACTTGAAATGAATTAAAGACTTAAGTTTAAGTCTTAGAACAGTAAACTACTAGAAGAAAACATAGGGGAAAATCTCTTNCTACTCAACAGCAGATATTCACAGTCTTATGACACTCATAAAATTTAAACTTGAAATGAATTAAAGACTTAATTTTAAGTCTTAGAACAGTAAACTACTAGAAGAAAACATAGGGGAAAATATCTCTGACATTGGTCTTGGCAATAATTTTTTAGGTATGACACCAAATGCACAAGCAATAAAAGCAAACATAAATAATGGGGACTACATCAAACTAAAGCTTTCTGTACAGCAAAAGAAACAATAGAGTGAAAAGGCAACCTACTGAATGGGAGAAAATATTTGCAAACCATATAGGTAATAAGGGGTTAATATTCATACACACACACACACACACACTACTCAATAATATGCATAAATAAATAAATAAACAGTCTGATTTTTTTTAATGGCAAAAGATATGAACCAATATCTTTTCACCAAGGAATATTTGCCAACCACTCATCTAATAAGGGGTTAATATCCAAAATATGTAAGGAACTCCTAAAACTCAATAGCAAAAAAAAAATTTAAAAATTAAAAATAACCCAATTAAAAAATGGGCAAAGAACCAGTATAACATTTCTCAAAAGAAACAAATTGTCAACAGGCTTATGAAAACTCTGCTGATAATTTTATTTAAAAAAACAAATTGGGTTGCCTGGGTGGCTTAGTCAGTTAAGCTTCTGACTCCTGGTTTCAGCTCAGGTCATGATCTCAAGGTTGTTTGATCAGAAGCCCTGTGTTGGCCTCCCTGCTCAGTGGGGAATCTGCTTCCCCACTCCCATTCCCTCTGCCCCTATCCTTCAAACTGTTTGTTTGTTTGTATGTTTGTTTAAAAAAAACCCAGGAGATTGAACAAACATACAAAATCAAGTTAGAGATTGCTTCTGGGTTACCATTAAGGTTGTTATTAGAAAGGAGTTTGTGGCACCTCCAAGAGTTCGGGTCAGTTTTTATTTCTTGACTCATGTGGCTATTACAAGTGATGGCTCACTTGTGCAAAATTTATTAAAATGTGCTACTGGTACTTCATTCTCTTTATGTGTGATAATTTACAATTGAGAAGTGAACAGTTTAACTGTGGATCACTTTTTTATCAGAGGAAGTTTCGTGTGAAAGAAAAAAGAAACTGGTGGCTTGCTTTTAGCAGTATGTACCCATTGTCTAGGATTGTTAATGGTAAATAAGCCTGGAATATACGAATTTATGAGGCATGACTTCCAGGAAAATGTCAAGTAAGCCATTTAGCTCTCTGAGTGTAAAATGGAGATGTTTCATTACCTGGCTTCTGTGCCAGTATGATCACTGCCCACCTAACTTAGAAATTTATCTTTTAATCTGGGTCAGTGAAAAACAAATCAGGAAAGAAAAGACCTAAGAAGATATGTCGATAGTCCTGGCTCCTTCCGTTTGCACCTTGTACTTATTTGAAAAGCTTGATACTGCACCACTGTCTGATTCATGAGAGTATGGTTAGGAAATCCAGTATCAGTGCTGTTTTAATGATATGATGTGAAAAGTATGTTTATCAAAATAATTTTTAAAAAGTATGTTTATATAATTCACAACTATAACATAATGTTAAAAACTACTTGATAACCATGGTAATTAAATTCAAGACATTAATGTATTCATTCTTGAAACTACTTAACTAAATATATTGAAATAATTCACATTATTAACATAATACATAAAGTATGTGACACAAATATTTGATAAAGAAATATTTCATAAAATCAAAGACTCATTTGAAATTAAAAGTGCTTCATAGAAAATTAAAAGAATATCTTTAACCCAATAAATGTTACTTATCACAACCCTACGGCAAATTTAAAGGACCAGAATGCACACATAGACACCATGTCTTCAGTATTGTTCTTGAATTCTTAGCCAACAAAATAAATGAAATAATAACTAAATAAATAAGAGAAATATATGAAAAAGTATAAATGACAAGTATTAGAAAAAAAGAAAATAAATATACTTTCCATATCAAACAATTCCCATTAAGAAAAACTACCTACAGTAATAAGTCAGGCATTTGCTTTTTATAAGAACCATTAAAACAATTTCATTTCCAATATAGGTAAACAAAATTAAAACATAGCAGCAAACAAAACATATGACTAAAATTAATCTAATAGAGAAAAACATTATTTTGATCAAAGTATAAAATTTATTTAGAAACATAGAAAAATAAAACAAAAACATAGAGAAACAGACATAAAATGTACTTTATTCAAGGAAATAAAGACACAAACTTAATGTAATGTGAAATTCCAATATGACACTTTAGGGAACTTGACAAAATGTCATTGTGATTCAAATGTGATTCAGAATGTCATTGAAAGAAATAAAGAACCATTAAAATCTAAGACTGTCCTGTAGAAAACCAAGAAGTGTCTGCCAGATACAGACATATTACAAAAAATCAAAGTTAATGATGTCTCATTGGCATGGAAATGGAAAAACAGATATTTGGCATAATCATAGGGAAAGCCCAGAGATAGCCTCATTCCAAAAGTGACAAAGACCCAAGTTGTCAGTTTCTAAGTGTTTTTATCCATCACCTCAGGACATTTTTTCAAAATTTCTAATTAGTCACAAATTTATGTAATATATATATGGCTTTATTTGGGGGTCTGTTTATAACTCTATAGCCCATCCAATTTTTTTCAGTTTTTATATTTTGCCAGAATAAGATTAGTCAGTTTAATTTAATCTAGTTTAAAATAATTTATAACTGAGATAGATTACAGTTTAGTCTATTTTTCAAGAACAGTAGCCCAGATCATTATACAAATGCTATAAACTTCTTCTAGTCAACAACTTCATCCTTCAGTCAACATAGAATAGCACGAATCAAGGTCCCCATAGTGTTTTTGGGTGTGATTCTCAGGCACAGAGACTACCTTAGTCAGTTGAATTAAACAGATATATATATAATCTCTGAATTAATTTTAGGACTGTCCACTTTTCTCACTTTCTTGAGAAGATTCAGTAGATCAAAGGCAGATAGATATTTTATAGGTACACTACTAATGGAATTCCTACTCTCTGTAGATTGATTCAGTAAAACATGTCCTGAGTGGAAAAAGATGAAAACATTTATCATTCAGGCAAATATGTCAATTAAAACATACAACTTGGGGGCTTTTGGGTGGCTCAGTCAGTTAAGCGTCTGTCTTCAGCTCAGGTCTTGATCCTGGAGTCCTGGGATTGAGCCCCATGTCAGGCTCCCTGCTTAGGAGGGAGTTTGCTTCTTCCTCTCCATCTGCCCCTCCACATGCCTGTGTGCTCTCTCTTTCTCTCTCTCTCTCTCTCAAATAAATAAATAAAATCTTTAAAAAAAATACAGTTTGTTCAAACAACAAAAAGAGACCAAAGATCACAGTGGGACTCTGTATAAGACACACTCTGCTTGGGAGACAATAAGAATTGTGATATCAGGCAGCTGCTGTATTTATCATAACTTGAGTTACAATGCTCAGAGGGTACAATATTATACTTCAAATCCAAAATATGTGAAAATGTGTGGCTATTAATTGATCTAAAGACATAACCATCAAAAGTATAAACAGGAAATGAAATGATAAAGAAGTGCATTTTCTTTCTGACACAACCATTAAAAATTTTTGGTTTTCTTTAGCTTGAAACAACACTTAAACATACAACAACAATTAAGATATATGCAAAAAAACTAATAGAGAGGAAGTACAATATTTTGTCATTGCTCATATTCTGTATTTTTGTTTAATATTTCATATTTTTGTTATTAATTTAAAACTATTGAAAATGATGTAATATATCTTTTGATTTAGATGATTATATGATCTTATATTTCCCATGCTCATATTCTTCCCTTCTTAGGTTCAGAGTTATTGTATCCACCCATAGTCTTCTACTTGGTCAAAGGGGGTTTTAACTTTAACATTCTTGGTATACTGTCATGTATCAGTCATCAGATGTTTTTGCAAATGGTATAAAAATGCATATGGATACTTACTTTTAATGTCATATGTGTAATTATAATTAACATCGTGATTTGAACACTTGATTTATGTCGGTAGCTGTGGTGAATACTGTAGTATATTGCTTAGATAGCATCTCCTCTACCTCTTTCGAGAACAAAATACTCCTCTCCAACCTCAAGTCTGCCCAGAAAATTCAGAAGGCTAAATGAATATTATGCATAATACCTGCCAACCCAGCCTTAAGCAGTGGTAGGAAAAAAAAAAAAAGTCTCAGAACTTTCTGTCCCAACTGGTCATTCAAATTTAATAGTAAAAAAGACGAATGAATGATAATATTTAGCGAAAGCTTCAGAAGGAAAGGAGAGTGGTTTATAGACTATTTGGTATGTGTCTGTGTGTCTGTGTTTGTCATCATGNAGATGTTTTTGCAAATGGTATAAAAATGCATATGGATACTTACTTTTAATGTCATATGTGTAATTTAATTAACATCGTGATTTGAACACTTGATTTATGTCGGTAGCTGTGGTGAATACTGTAGTATATTGCTTAGATAGCATCTCCTCTACCTCTTTCGAGGACAAAATACTCCTCCCCAACCTCAAGTCTGCCCAGAAAATTCAGAAGGCTAAATGAATATTATGCATAATACCTGCCAACCCAGCCTTAAGCAGGGGTAGGAAAAAAAAAAAAAAGTCTCAGAACTTTCTGTCCCAACTGGTCATTCAAATTTAATAGTAAAAAAGACCAATAAATGATAATATTTAGCGAAAGCTTCAGAAGGAAAGGAGAGTGTTTTATAGACTATTTGGTATGTGTCTGTGTGTCTGTGTTTGTCATCATATATGTGTGGCAGCTTTAAGCTGTTAATTTTTAAAGTCAGTACTTTTTAAATGAAAACAACTTGACCAAAAAAAATCAGTCACAGAGGTTTTGAAATCCATTACAAACAGTTAATGAGAAAAAAATCCCCTGCCCCAAACAGGGGTTCTTGTCTCCTCCCTTCTCTGGCCCAGGGAAGATCTCCACTACTGGCTCTCACAGCCGAGTACCTATGCAGACTTAAGCGAGACAAAGAGTACTTAGAGAAACCAGATGTCTTTCAGGGGACGTGTTGCTAAGTGTCATAGTGATGATTACTTGCCTCGCTACTAGTCTCCAATTAAAAAAGAAATCTAAAACTTTCCTACAAGAGATTACAACATGAAAGAATTGCTTAAAATCTCTTTTTTTCCATCATTTTGTCAGTCTGTCTGGACTGTCTTAGGTGCTAGTTGAAACTTAAATTTACTTGAGTCAGAAATCATCTAGCTGTTTTCTAACCTCTTCACTTTCTAAACTATATTCACCCTGTTCTTGAAAGGACTTAAAACTTTGGCTGACGTAGGATATTGTAGCTATGGAAGAGACTTAAGAAAGGGTGTTTGGTTTTTTTTTTGCTTTTTGTTTTTTGTTTTTTTTTCTTTCAGTAGATGCTGCTGAGTTCACTGATGCCTTGGAAAGGCTGCTGCTGATTAATCTTCAATTAAAACCTAAGTGTGAAAGGCAGATGGCCTCATTGGCAGCACGTACAGGGACTCTCATTTCCTGCAGCTGGAACACAGAAAATACATAAGATCAGGGCTAAGACTTAATTATGAAAGAAGCAGAGCTCCTGAGAAGATTGTGTTCTCATTCCCAGCAATATGTTACACTAAGGTCAGGGCTCTGAAAGGAAGGATTGGGACTCTGAGGCTTTCTATGGAGTTTTCTTTGTAAGTGCACACTCAGAAGTATTCAAATACCAGATTCTCCTGACAGCTTTGCACTTAGAAAATTGTCCCTTTGTGCCTTTGTGCCAAAGCATAGAACTCACCTCTTGATTGAAGAAAATACAGGGGTCTCTTTCTTGTATGAAACATCCCCTCATCATCTAACTGCGTATCTCCTCCTGGCCACAAATTTAATAATTAGCACTGTAACAGTTTCCTGTGGCTGCTGTAACAAATCACCTTGGTGCTTCAAACAGCAACAATTTATTCTTTCAAAGTCCAAAAACAGTATTACTAGGCCACACTCAAGGTGTCAGCAGGGATGTGTTTGTTCAAGGGGATCTATAGTAGGATCATTCCTTGCCTCTTTCAGCTTCTGGTACTACCTGCATTCCTTGGTTTGTGGTCATAATGTTGCAGGGTAGCAGGGTTCTTGTCTCACGGAGTCGAAGAAAGAATCTTGCAGACACAAAAGGATGAACTTAAGTTAAAGTTTATTAAGTGAAGGTAAGAACAGGAAAGAAAAGGAACTCTCTCCAGTGAGAGGGGTCACAAATGGGTTGCCACTGAGGGCCTTTGTGGCTGGTCTTTCACAGGAAACTGACCAGGATGGTGCCTGGGTGGCTCAGTCAGCTAAGCATCTGTCTTTGGCCCAGGTCATGATCCCAGCAACCTCAGATCAGGCCCCCAGTCTGGCTTCCTGCTCAGCAGGGAGTCGGCTACTTCTTCCTGCTGCTCTTATGCCCTCTCTGTCTCTCCCTCTCAAATAAATAAATAAAAACTTAAAAAAAAAAAGGGGGGGAACTGACCAGGGAACTTGGTAAATTTCTTATCAATATCATGGTGGATTTATAAATATCATGTCTATATTTAGAACAAACATTGTGGACTTGTAACTATCATGAGCATAAACAAGGTGTTCTATCTATCATGAGAACAAGGTGTTCCCTTCTCTCTGGTTAATATCTCATCCATAACATTTCTCTACATCTAGGATTTCTGTGAGTCTGGTTACATAGCCCCCCTACATAAGCCTGGTGATATAGCCCCCTACCTGTCTCTGCCTAGCCTCCCTGCCCATTCCTCAATAACATTCCAGTTTCTGCCTCCATCTTCACCTTGTTTTTTCCTCTTGTGTGTATGTCAAATCTCCTATCTCCTTTATATAAGGATGCATGTGACTGTATATAGTGCCCACCCTGATAATCCAGGATAATCTTCCCATTTAAACTCATCTCAAAGACTCTTTTTCCTCATAAGGTAACATTAGTTCTCAAAGATTAAGACTTAATATTTTTGTGTAGCCATTCCTGAGCTTACTACAGGAATTAATTCATAACACTATCTGATATGGAAAGAGCTAGGCAGAGTAAAAAAGGAACAGATCATATACTTTGTATGATTGAATTGCAGAATTTAGTCAACAAGTATGTACTAGCTGAAGATGGGGTTGTGTGTATATGGTTAGATCCCGAAAATATTGAATCAAGAGTGGTGGAATGTAAGGTTGGATTAAGGAGAATTATCTTCTACATAAAAGCTCTCTCCCATGACATAGCAAGCATCTCATTAGAATACAAGTTTGGCTGTTTCCTAAATACTTTAGATATTTTGTGTCCAAATACCAGAAGGTAAGAAAAGAAATCATTGTCATGTCAAGGGTGATTACTCCTGATTAGCTGTAAGAGGTTAGGGATGTTTTTACATAATGAGGGAGTGAAGGTAGGATGTGTAACCCTGGTGATCCACTTCAGCACCCTTTAGTATTTTTCTTGCCTAATTGTAACTGTGAATGTATGTGTGCAGCATTCCTAGCCTAAGAACAGTATAGGGTTTAAGTACTATCACCATATAAGTCACCAAAACCTGTTGAAGTGATAATGGAGAATGAGGATTTAGAATAAATAATAGAAGAGAAAGATGATGGGAACTAGCTGTGGCCCTGAAAACAACTGCAGAACTGGGCCTGCGTGTCACTAACCTTCTTCCAAGTTTCAACTGAGGAAGTGAGGCCCACGAGAGCCGTCGAGGAGCTGCTTCCCATATGTGTGGAAAAGTGATTTGTTAGCACATGGTGCTATGAAATTGGAGAGAAGATATTTTCATGCTCCTGAATGTTCAGGGCTTTTGGAGCAAAAAATACAGGCAATCTAGGTTAAAGAATTGTTGAATAGTAACCCTAAGAGTAAAATACCTCTGAGAGATTTGTAGGTTTATCTCTTCTGAGCTATGTGCTTACAGTCCAACGAAGGATAAAAACCCACGCCATTAGCTTATATTCCAAAAGACTATAAAATCCCAGAGACCTCTCTCAGAGAAGATTTGAGGTTTTCTCCCTTTCTCAGGAGAGGAGGGTGGCAGCTGTGCAGCAGTTCCTCTATAAATTCCCAAATTTATTACATCAGCATTCCTCATCAGTAGTACAGCCCCCTGTATGTGCAGCTGTCAACTGCCCTCATTGTATCGCCCCAGGGAGATTGGGGTAAGAGGAAATGATGCTGCTATTGCTGTAAGTAATTCTGATATCTCATCCAGAAACTGCATGCTTTATTTTATTTTATTTACTTATTTTTAAATATTTTATTTATTTATCTTGAGAGAGAGAATGTGTGCTCATGAGCATGAGGTGGTGAAGGGGCAGAGGAAGGGGGGCGGAGAGAGAGAGAAGCAGGCTCCCTACTGAGCTGAGCATGGAGCCAGTCTTGGGGCTTGATCTCATGACCCTGAAATCATGACTTGAACCAAAATCAAGAGTCAAAGTTTTAACCAACTGAACCACCAAGCCTCCCTTACCACCCCCAGCATGCTTTATTTAAAAGATAACCCATCTACCTATATAAAACTTAACAGGGGTATATTTTGGCAGCCATATAGTTGTGCTGTCAAGATATGCTTGCTTTATTAAAAACAAAACAAAACAAAAGCTTTATTGAGGTGTAATTGATATGCTAAGAACCATGCATACTTAAAATTTACAACTGGATGAGTTTGGATATAGGCAAACACCAGTGATACCATCATCACAATCAAGGTAATAGACAAATCCAGTATCTCCCGAGTTTCCTGAGTCCCTCTGTTTTGGGATTGGTTTGTTTGTTTTGTTGTTTATTTTTACTTTGAAGAGAATCTATTGTGAGTTGGTTAGTTGGTAGACACTCTCTAGCTGCCACACAACTAGATGCTCATGACAAAGGTGCATTCTTTTTGGCCCGTCACAGACAAGAAGTGAAGGTGACAGGGGACTACTAGGTCATTCCAGCCCCGTGTGGTACTCCACTAATGGCGTTCTCCCCTCTGGGGCTTTCCATCTCATTGGCCAAGAATTTTTCAGAACTTCATTGCAGTCTGAGAATCTTCTTTCAAATCCTCATTTCTTCCTCTTCTCTTCTCACAGTTATAAAACCTGTATCATGGTCTGAAGGCTCTGCTTACCATTCCCTGAACCATACATCTCTTCATTGTCTAATTAGGTCTTGGTATTTGCTTCTCGGTAGAACTGAACTAACACAGAAACAGTTTGCATATAGGTGGGATCCTAAGCAGTACACAGCCTCCTCCAGTCTTCCATAATATACTCTGCAGAAAGAGGCCATTTCACATACATTGAACTACTGTTATCAACAACATTCTTTTAATTTTCCCAATAAACAAGAAGTGACCAGCAGGTTAAAAGTGTTGGTAAGACAAGTGCACCTCAGACAGTAGATAGTAAAGGTCACAAAGATTCAGGGGCATTGTACTACTATAAAACTACAAGGTCTCCAGTGATTTAGGATATCCAGAGTAACAGATTAATTATTACATATTATACCTTCCACAATAAGAAAAGGAAGCAAAATCTCTAATAGACATCTTTGGATTCTGGATTACCATGTTCCACAATCTTGTAATACTATTTTAACACATATACCAGATGACACAAATGGCCACCAGTGCTGAGTGGGGATCACAACATAAAAGGGCCCTATAGAAGGTCCAGTGCATGATGCAAGTCCATGCTACTTTTTGCCATATAATCCAGTAGACCCTATGGTATTAAAAGTATTAGTGCTACAGGAAGATGACCTGTGGAGTTTATAGCAAGCCCTGATAGGAAAATCACATGTGATGAAAACCATGCTATCTACAGAGAAAAATTATATGTTTTTTGCAAAATAGCTTCTGGTATGATAATGAGTCCAGGTAAAGATGAAGTGACTAACCAAGGAACATCAAATAAGCTTTAAGTGAGAAGATTGGGTGGACCACTCAACATTCCATAGCAAAGTAAATGTGGCAAATCCAGTTCAAAAGCAATATTGGAGGAGGCAAATAAATTATGTGAGCAGGCAGCCAGACCCTGTATCTTCTACCATGATTATACCAGTGCATCTCACATCAGGAATGTAATACTCACTAGGCATAGCAGTGGGAACTTCAATTCATCCTACTAAATGTCAACTTGTAAGTACTCCAGGAAAAGCAGCTGACCAGAATTATGGAGAATATACTTCCCTAACATATTATATGGATAAGTGGTTCCAGGGAACATAAGGGATAAGTCTATATTGGATGTTCTAGGGACTTCCTAGAATTCCCCTACTACTAGAATAAATCATTCATTCCCTTGGTGCCAGGAGTGTTGGGAGCTGACAAAAATCAACTGAGTACCTCTCCAGGAATTGTTCTTATCTGAAGAAAGCTTTCTTGCCCAAAGTTATCCCTCTTATCCAAAGAGCCATCATCCAGTGACTGATCAATGCAAGAGAGGTAGGCCAAGTTCCCTTAGTTCAATTTGGGACAAGTCTTCAGGGCCATCCCCGTCCTAGATATCTGAGTTTGATGAATTGAGACTGTTGTAACTGAATCTCAACACTTCTGCTTTTTATTTCTCTACAATGTACATCAAAAGAGTACTTCCCAGTTAATCTCCTGGACATAAACCCTGTCTCAGATTCTGTTTCTCAGAAAACCCAACTTCCAAGTCCACTTGTTTATATTCTGATTTTTAAGGTTATAAAACTGTTGATAGATTTGTATATTCTGGTATAAAAACAAAACAACAACAAAAAATAGGAAATATGATTTTTTTTTTGCTTTTCCAAAGTAATGTGAAACTATTTTGGGTAGTCAATATCTACTCGTTTTAGAGTTAATGGATCTCTCAGATCATTGCATTCCTATCAAAGAAGATGAAATGTAGAGAGATTTTTCAAAATAAGTGTGATATCAGATGTCCTGCTATCCATAAATGGTGTATCCTCATTTAGTTTTTTAATACCCAGTTATTTCCAGGTGTCATTTAGATAAATAAATCATAAATACTAGATTAGATCATTCCTGGTTCCTCCAAATTCTGGGCTATAAATTATAATTTTACTAACTAATTCTGGTACTCAACATATATATTTTCTTGTTTTATAATTTTGGTGAGAGGTGCCTCGTTAGCACAGTAGGTAGCACGTGATTCTCATATAATTTTGGTGAGGATTAGGATCTTTGAGATGTCCCATTTAGAATGCCCCTTATCAGTGGCCTGTATGGTCTTTGTGCAACAGCTGCATAAATTTCATATATATATATGAAATACATATATATTTTGCATATATATAATTTATTATTTATTAATATCATATATATATATATTTTATTAAGTAATCTCTCTTACTCAACATGAGGCTCAAACTCATGACCGCAAGATCAAGATCTCATTCAAACTACCTGAACTCTGGCATACAGCTTAGGTCCCTCCAGACAGTTTTGATATTTTAGTGAACCTGGAGAAAAAGATTAAGGTTTGTTACCCTTACCTTTGATAGATCCCTACCATCTGCCTCAGGGTTTATAGGGCAAATATTTTTCAATTTAAAAAGAGAAGTATAAGTTAAGTGGTCCTTTTGATGCAGAGAGAACTTCATTCTTAAGGTATATAGCTCTTTATCTTGGTACTCTCTCTCTTGGATCCTTTCCCAGAACTTTTTACTGTCCAGGTTGATAGTCTGTCAAGGCTTTTGTCCTGGATATAGTGATTTCTCAGAGTTTAAGTCTTTCTGCTATTGAATCAATCTCTTTAAATTTTATTAATTCTCTACTAGGGTTTTTATGGTTTTGAGGAACAGGTTTTCAAGAAAAACAAAAAAAACCAACAAAACTATGATCAGGCAGTTTGTCTCTGTCCAGACTATGTAATGCATCATAAACAGAGCAAGAAATTAGCTACTCAGAATCTTTCTCATTAGTCATTTCCCTAGGAATTTCTCCCACATTAACTCTGTCTCTGTTAAAAATTGTTTTAATGAAGAACATGAATATCACAAAGCAGATTTAAGATACCAATTTCAAAAAGAAAATTTTTCAAGCAGTTCAGAATATCAGCCTCTGGATGATCTGGGTGGTAGGCTAGATTTAGTATCCTCCTTTCAACATTTTTTAAAAGATTTATTTATTTGAGAGAGAGAGTGAGAGACTGTGCACACATGAGCAAGGGGAGGGGCAGAGGGAGTGAGAGAGAAGGAATCTCAAGCAGTCTCCCCACTGAGCACAGAGCCCAGTGCAACACAGGGCTGGATCTCACGACTGAGATCAAGACCTGATCTGAAATCAAGAGTTGGATGCTTTACTGACTAAACCACCCAGATACCCCTCCTTTCAACATTTTTAACTTCATATTTTATCTTTTTCCACTGATACTCTATACTCCCAAATTATGGCTATCATCATCTCCATTATCTTGGTCAGAGAGAAGGAAAGGAAAGGAAAGGAAAGGAAAGGAAAGGAAAGGAAAGGAGATATTCCAGCTACATGGGAACATATTATTTTAAGATATTATTAGTGGGATCTTATCACTGAGGTCCCTAATAGCTCCAGCTATGTTAAACAAATGAATAAATGGATAAATAAATAAATCACTATGTACATACATATTCAAAGTAACTTATTTAACTCATGTCCAATATGAATATTCAGTAACTTAATATTACACTTGATCTTAGCCAAAAGGCCAAGAATCGGTGAGTCACTTAATATTAAAAAGAAAAAAAAAACATTTACAGTTATTTGGGGAAATAGAGCAGATTTATAATTGGACTTGAGAAACTGTGTCATTAAGTCTGGATCACAATAAGGACAATGGGGCACCTGGGTGATGCGGTTAAGCATCTGCCTTCGGCACAGGTCATAATCCTGGGGTCCTACAATCAAACCCCACATAGGGCTCCCTGCATGATGGAGAGCCAGCTTCTCCCTCTCCCTCTGCACCTCCCCCTGCTTGTGCTTGCTCTCTCTCTCTCTGTCAAATAAATAAAATAAAAATCTAAAACAAAAAACAAAAAAAGAAAGAAAAATAAGGACAATAGATTTATGATGTGCTCTTTAAGTCTAAATCTCCCTGGAGGACCCTCAGTGTCAGCATATTTAACAATGGCTTTCAATTGGTCTAACCAGCATAATAAGCCTGACTTGTTTACATGATTTCTTGCACAGATTTTGATGACTTAAACCAGAAACACAATATAATACATGAGTTCAAATAAAAACCCATGAGGAGTGTGCACATAGCACGTCTCATGGACCTACAGTGCCCACCTGCACTGTCTTCTCCCACCCATATCCTTTGCCCTAAATAATAATTATAATGAGTATGCTCTGTAAAGTCTGATGAGTCCTTTCAAATATCTGACCTGGGGAATTCTTTGCAGTATTCTTTCTCTCGCTCAGCTAAATAAATTCACCCTTTCTATAAGTTTGTACCATTGAAAAAAAAAATCTTTCTTCCCCTTCTTCCCCTTTCTCTTTCTTCCCTTCTCTCTCCTTTCCTTCCTCCCTTCCTTTCTTTCTTCCTCCCTTCCTTTCCTCTCCTCTCCTCTCCTCTCCTCTCCTTTCCTTTCTCTTTCTTTCTTTTTCTTCTTTCTTTCTTTCTTTCTTTCTTTCTTTCTTTCTTTCTTTCTTCTTTCTTTTCTTTCTTCTTTCTTTTTCTCTCTCACTGGAATACAATTTCTTAGAGCTATACAACTCTCCATCTGGTATACGTCTTTCATTTGTTTTTTGTTTTGTTGTTTTGTTTTGTTTTGTTTCATTTTGTATGGCTGACATGTGTGCTGATCTTTCTGGGGACAGGCATGGTCCTAATTCAAATACTCAGTCTCACTCAGAAGAGCTGGATGGGATCAGTTTAACAGAAAGTTGCCTTTTTTCCCCCTTCTGGTTTACAGGCAATTTGTCTTCACAATCTGGTCCCTGAACCCTCTCTAATTATATAAACTGAATAAGTGCTAGTTAGAATATGGGTACACCCTTTTGGGAATGGTTATTCCCTACAATTTACCAAATATGTTTACAGACTTAAGAAAAAGGAAAGGAGTCATTGAAAGAACCTCTAGGCTTCTATTATCCCTTCACCTGGTATCCTACATCAAAATTTCATTCAAATGAGAGGAAGGTTTAATTGTGACTCCTAGATTTTGGCCTTGGTTGATTGGGTGAACATTGGTGATATTCACAGGTAGGGGAATCATTGGCTGTTTATTTAGCTAAGTGCAGTGTTGAATGATAGAATGAAGTGCTTTAGCTGTACCGTATTGTATTTGAGTGTTAGAGTATGGATACACCCTTTGGGGAATGTTAATTCCCTACAATTTACCAAATATGTTTACAGACTTAAGAAAAAGGAAAGGAGTCATTGAAAGAACCTCTAGCCATATTGTGTTTGAGTTTCCTATAAGACATTCAAGTGAAAATGACAAGTGGGCAGGTGAATGTTTGATATTCCTAAGAACAGATGTTATTCAACAGGAGTTTACTAAGATACCTATATTCGTTTTGAGTTTATCAGTATTGTAATGTTATAATGAGCTGTCAGGTTTTTTTCACAAAGAAAAATTTCAGTGTAATCTGAAATTAAGCAATAAAATTATTTTCCACATTATTATTATTATTTTAGTTATGGCTTGACTATCCCCAGGGTGCATAAACCCCAAGTAAAGCACTATTCATCTAGATAAAATCAATGGTGGTCCTCCCATTTCACTCCATCATCAGTGAGGACTAGAAAGGAGAATGATAACGGATATAATACAATTTAACGTGGAACATTTTCTTGACGAGAACAAATAAAACCTGTTCGACATTGAGCACTGTCTAAATAACTCATCTGTGGGCTCATTCTCTTGTATGGCAGTATTTTATTTAGATTGCTTCTTCCATAAAATTGTTATAGTAAGCCAGAGCTGGATCTACTTCTCTTACCTTGCAAAGAGGTATCAGTAGAAAGTGAAGTGAAGACAAATTATGAGGCCAAACTGGAAAGTGAACAAGCAACTGAATGGGGCAGGTCATGTAAGATAAAATAGAAATGTGGGATTATAATATAGTTTAAAGAGTAATTTTATCAGAAGTCTATCATTCTCCCTGTGTGTATGTATGTGTGTGCACACACTAACAGACATATATTTTACTTATATATGTGTCTATATTTGTATTTATATTTTTGAGACCTGTAATAATGGTGAGCTCAGGTAAGTTTCATCTTCTTTAATGGTTAACTCATTCAAGACCTTAATGATATTGGCATTTGTTAATTGAGGATAGATCATTAGTTCCCTCACATAATCTCTTCTCTCTCCATAACAGACAACCTCCCAGGTCTGTTTTTTCTGATGAAAACTTTCATTAGAGTCTTAAAGCCACTGACAATATAAAAAAATTCAAG
>NC_048226.1:77118460-77154855 GCF_002007445.2 Ailuropoda melanoleuca
ACAGACTAGTAGAAGGAGAAAGAACATGGGAGACTGTGCCTGTGTGTTCATGAGCAAAATAGCTCATATAATTTCCATTAACATGTCATTGACTAGAGCGCTTGAAGAGAAAAGTATCAAAGAATGTGTATATATTTTGAAATCATTATTATTACCTGCTGTAAGTTATATCAGATATTTGCTGAAGGAAAAAAATTATGTCTAGGGCAAGATGATAATCCAACAGAAGACAACTTAAAATACATAGGCAATTAAGTCAAATCCATATGACATGCTGAAGTTGTAAATTAAAATTATGGATGTATAAATGAATAAGTATTAATGTTAGCCATGTGGGACAGAGGAAGGATTTTTTGTTTTTAATGTAGCCACATGTTGCTAAATATTGAAGAGTAAAATCAATCTCCATAAGTCGATTAGATGAAGGATATTTGATCACTATTGGTGATCATCATAGTAATAATTGTTTCAGGCAAAAGTCATTGATGAATGATAAGCCCAGTGGGTGAGAGCTAATGTGGAAGACAGTATGTGTATCTCATGTTTACTCCATACAAAATACTTATTAATTTTAAAGAGAAATAACTTCATATTATAAAACCCAGCAGACCCCATCTTACCTGAGTAATCAAATTAATATCCCTAGTAATTAGCGGGATAGATATCATGTGCTTCCTGATATAGTATATTGAGAAGGAAAAATGACCGTTACACAATTCCTGACCAAAATGCATAATCTGATTCTGTTTATAAGAAAGTTGTCTCAGGTGTACCCACGGAATTTTAATTTATGGAGGTAGCTGAGTGACCAATCCCATTGAAAGAAGACTTTTATTACTTAACACTTCTGAAAGAAGGGAATGCCNATTCCTTAATTTTTACCCATGTGTCTAATTGCTTACCTTTTATTAAATATTGTGATCAATCACCACATTTGGTAGTATATTTGTATGAGTTTCTGAATGGGGAATGGGGAATAGATGTTAGTATATTACCTGGGAGCCAAACTTAGGGATCCTTTAGAGTTAAATTAAGATATACATTCATATTCCAAAATATATAATCATTATAAATGTATCTTTTCCTTTGTTTAAGTCATAAAATATATTTTATTTGGAACATACCAGTACTCTTTCAATAATATATTTATAATATATTGTCATAGTGAATGTTCATCCTTTTGTCTTATTTATGGTAGTTAGGACTGTAATTTTTACAATGATTTGTTCTTTCATTATAGTATAGATAAATAACACAAAGGAATGGATTGTCATATCAGACTTACAAAAATCAGATAACTTACTCAGAATCAAACTACCAATAGATCAAAAGTTATAGGTAATTGTAAAACACTTGCAGAGCATGGAAGAGTCTGAGGTGACCGATCCCTCACACAGATCATTGTCATGTTAAGGCACACGGGTCAGGGACACTTGGGTGGCTCTGTCATTTAAACATCTGCCTTCAGCTCAGGTCATGATCCCAGGATCCTGGGATCGAGTCCCACATCAGGCTCCCTGCTCAGTGGGAAGCCTTCTCCCTCTCCCACTCCCCCTGCTTATGCTCTCTCTCTCTCTCTCTGTCTGTCAAATAAATAAATAAAATCGTAAAAAAAAAAAAAGACACGCAGGTCTAAATTTAACATGTAAACTTCTACATAGTGCAATCAGAGTATCACTTTCACAGAGACCTTTTTAAATTGTTAACATTATTTTTGGTCCAATCAGGAAAGGAAACTATGTAGTCGTTTGAACAGGGAAAGTTTAATATAAAGTGTCATTAATTACAAGTGATTAGAGTAAGGAGGTATTGGCAGGTAAAAAGTAAAGTGAAATCACAATATAGAAATAACAGATTTAAGGAGCAGTCACTAACCCTGTGGTTGAGAGAAACTACCCAAGGAAAAACCAGCAGAACTTGCCAGAAACCCACTTTGGTACTTGCCACTGGCTAAAATTGTTCAGTGTGGGACTCTGCTGCCTGCTGTGCCCTGCAGCAGCCAGGTACTGTGGAAGAGCCCATGACTGAGGTGCTGGGGGAGTCGGCCGTCTACTGAACGCTGCTGGCTGACATGGACTGCATGCACTGGACGCTGAGAGTCATTCTTCTACAATGCTGTCAGGAGATGTGAGGTGTCAAAGGAAGCTGCAGGTTGCCATACTCTGCTTCTTGCTATGTGCTGGGAGATAAGCACTAGAGAAGTTGTGAGCAGTGCAGGAACCTGCAAGGCCAGCACAACAGAAACAGGAAGCAAAACTCTCTTTTTCTGACAGTGGGCTCTACTGACAAAACTTTATGCCAATTGATAGAGGAAAAACAGATATTTAAAAGGACCCAGATCAGTTTTCACAGAGCTGTCTAGAAAGGTGAATTTGTAACTAAGAGGCAATAAATTTATAAGCAGCACAATCAAGAAATACCAACGCTTTTTACAATGATAATTACATGTCTCATATTTTTCTGGGTACTATACTCTACAAATCCACACATTTCAGGTGTGTTTGCCATGAGTAACCTAGGCAACTCAGGTATATCTTGCTAAAAGCTTTCCATAGAGGAAAGCATCTGTTAATAAATGCTATCAAGAGATCCAGTTAGCACATTTAGAAGAACATTTGATTAGACCATTTTTCCCCGGGTGACTTCAGGGTAGGAAACCTGAATTACACACCAGCTGGTAATCCTTTTATTCTCAATTTGTCATTGGGTAGTAGTGTTGGCCATAGCATTTGAATAATGCAGAGAAAGAGCTTGGGTTTGGGATATAATCAAGGCTGTTATTATAAGAACGTAGAAACTTACGAGAAATAACTGAGTAAAGTGCCTGTAGGACAGAGGCAGAATAAGTCTATTATTTCAGAAGATGTGGAAATGTTGATGGTAAGAAGGTTTCAAAAAAATCCGTTGAATATATTCCAGGTTTTCCAGAATCAACATTTAATACATTTATTTATATCATTACTTCAAAATCCTGTGTTGTACTCATTTTCCAAGCTATAACCTTTCTGCCATTTTAACTGTATTTGTAAGTTGACCAAAATGTTTACTGAAATTCAAATTATTTTCCATCTTACAAATTCATATATTATATTGTGAACATGATATTTTACACTGTCACTGTTCACTATATTTTCATAACAAATAATTACAGGCAATCAATCAAAATGTCCATTGTATCACATCATTTAAAAACCTATGATCATTAACTTCATTCAGAAATTTTGAAAGATCAGTCTCAGTACCATAAAGACACAAGACGTCATGAAATAAAATTAATTTCATAGATTTTGCCAATTTCTGTCACTTCTTTGCTTTCGGATATCTTCTCCAAGTAAATAATTTAAAAGGAAGGAAATAAAATCTGTATTGTAATGAAAAGTGGGGTGTATGTGAAATTATTTTTATTTGTTTTTACTTTACAAGGAACAGTGCTGAAGACATCAGCATTTTCTTAGGAAACTCAAGTGCAGTATAGATTTTTCTAAATAAGGAAAAGTTTCTAAGTCTCATCTGTTTTCTTTGTGTTGTTTTTGTCTTTTTCCTGTTCAATGTGGTCATGGTAGAAAAGAAAACTAAAAATGATTATTTCTTAGTGATGATGAAAGGGAAAAGACTGAGTATAATTTCTGATTTCAGTTGTTATACTATTATGTGGAGTTTTAAAATGTGACTTGTAAATGAAAAAGACCCAATTGCATGAAAGGCTTTTTTGAAGAACTATGTACTGGCACTCTAAAGTTCCTCATCTATTAATTTTTTCTTGGGCATAATTTTGCATACTTCTTTGGATGTATCATTAGAAGCTGCCCAGTGGAGCATCAATAGTCCATAGTCTTGGTCGCAATTGTATGATAGTAGGGATGACAATCCAAATAAATGAATTTTCCTTAAATATTTGTAAGAGTATTTCTCAAGTGAGGCCCATTATAGAGTGGAAGTTTCAGAGACCACGAAAACTGTAATAATTTTGATTTGCAGAGCTGATATGTCTCATTCAGGTCAACTTCTGCCACCTAGTAAATCACAACTTTAGTATGTTAAATGGTGCTTAGGAACCTGACAAAGTTAATTAACTTCTAAAATATTAAACTTATTTTTACTGAGTAACTTAGTGGAGTAATCTTGCTAATTATGGAGTATAACATGAGTATATTACTATTATTAATAAGACTAATTATGTGATAATTATTTCATAATTTGACATAGCTTGTGTGTTCTAAAGACATAACCACTAAATTAATTCTTCCTGAGCAGCAAGCTGTCACTTAGTACCCAAAAAGAAGTAATTTACTGACTAATACCTGATGCCTTAAGAGTTCCATATCTTGTGAGTATAAACATTGTATCCCTAGAATATTTTTCTCATCATAGTTTATCATGGAATTATTCCTAGTATTGTAAAAGTGAAGCATATAATTATAGCTTTATGCTTCAGTGTATCATCTTTATTATTTCTTTTTTTTTTTACATTTTTTTATATCCTGTGTAAAAAATTCACCTCTCACATTGTTCTGCATATATCATATTGTTTTGGATAGTTGGATTTTAACCTTAGGTATTAAACATATTTAATTCTCTATCTCTGTTGGTACCAAGTATAGGGAAGATGAACAGCATCTGAAGACTTGCCAGTTGTTTTTGTCTTCCTGTTACTTGATTTTATTTGTATTTTAAAAATCAGGCATTCAAAAAATTGAATTATCCTATCTGTATCTTTGCTTCCTGCTACTCTGTGATTTCCTTACTTTAAAACATGTTTGTGACTATAATAATATGTCTTAAATAGTTTAGAAATCACAATTTAACTATTTTATCATCATAGTATAACCTAGTTTTATTATAGTACAAGGAATTGATATTTGCTATATACAAACAAGAAATCATTTCTGCTCTTGTATATCTGTCAGCTTTGAAGTTGAACCCTCTTGACTTTCACTTAAATACTTATGTATATTTTGGATCCTGCATCACATTTGAGCTTAGTTGTGGTCAATAGTTCAATGTCTCAATATTGAGTAGGTCTGAATGTATTCTTTATATAAGATGTTTCCAAAAACTATGTTACCTCTTTGCCTTTTTTTGTGTAAAGTTCTTTTGTTTGGTACCTAAAAACCTTCAGATAGATTGTTTTCCCTCTTTTCATATTACATTTTTTTTCATAATGATGAATCCTGAATGTCTGGTAATAAATCTGTTTTTGGTTAGTTCTTTTTGTATTAAATAATAAATTTTTACAGAGTGCACACTGTACTAGGCATTTTAACAAAGAATGTAGATATAAATAAGAAAGTATCCCTACTTTCAAGAAACTCACTGTCAAGCAGCAGTAGCAAATACATAAACTTCAGTATGATATGATGAGTGCTATGACACAGACAAGGTACAAAATAGTAGAAAAAGATGTGATCAATCTGGTGGGATATACGTTACTAAAAGTGTACATGACTTTCTGAGCTTAGATCTTTGTCAATGGAAGACTCTGAACTGTATTTGATAAATAGTTTACAACTTAGAATGATTTCTAACTTAAAATGACTAATGAACCTGAATCATAATAGTATTATTACTCTGTCCTTCTTTTAAACAAAATACTCAACTAAACATTTTTACAAATCACTATTGAATACAAACCTTCTTGATTGAACATCCCTGAACTTGCTCTTATATTTAACAGTTAATTTTAATTGTGTTTCCCAAATCTAACTTATCGCACTAATACTAAAGGTTATGTTATAACGTTTGTCTGTTACATCCTAAACTCTGGAATCATGACATAAATTTCAGAATACAGTGGACAATATATTTTTTCTATTTTTGTTTATATAGGCTTTTCCTTTCTTCTTAGAATAGTCCTTTCTACTAGATCCCACTCCTATCTTTACTCTAACCATGTGGTTCTAGAAAAATCTTTCATATTTTACTATAGTCTCATTAGCTGCAAGTTCTTGGTATAAGACAGATTGTCTGGCATAAGATAAAACAACAAGAGCACATTTCTGCAATTTTTCAAACTGAATTCTTTAAAAATCTTGAGCGGCAAAAATGTTAAAACATATATATTACAGTTTTGGCAGCATGAGATTAAAGACAATATTCAGTGAGTAAAAAAGGAAACAATCATTCAGAGAATTAAAGAAAAAGGATACAGAAATATCTAGAATCATTTAAGCCAATGATTATAAATATTACTGAGTTCAGTTGCATTGCTAAACTTTCAACTTTTTGATCTGACATATTTTTTTTAAATTCTGTCAATTTTATCTAAGTCAATTTAAGTAACAAAAAAGTTCACCTGCAATCCAAAGAGGGTTGAATACTGTGTAGCTTATAAAACACTAAAGGCATAGATTTCGAGGGGCCATGTTTTGGAGAACAGTACTAGAATCTAGTACATACTCATCCACACACAACATACCTTTTTTGTTTTCTCATGTTCTGAGGTAATAATTTTTTTCTAATAATATTTTGATCATTTCAACAAGTTATATTGAATTAAAATATCATACACTTATGACATTGAGGTTAATATAAGCACAAAATAGGGGTGCCTGGGTGGCTCAGTCAGCTAAGCCTCTGCCTTTGGCTCAGGTCATGATCCCAGGGTCCTGGGATCAAGCCCTGTGTAGGGCTCCTTGTTCAGGGAGGGCCTGCTCCCTCTCCCTCTGCCCCTCCTCCCTGCTTGTGTTCTCTCTCTCTCAAATAAATAAGTAAAATCTTAAAAAAAGAAAAAATATAAGCATATGATATTTAATTCAGTTTTTTAAATGATGGGAGCCAATGGCATTCAAATTGGCTACAAGTTGAGATTAATTTACTGAAAGCAATTTCAGAACTGCAATTAAGAAACAAAGATAAGTTTACCTTTTTATCATTGTATATCTGTTTTTAACAAAATATCAGTTTACATTAGGGCAAACAAGAGAGCGGAAAAAGTCACAAAACAGTATTCCTATTTGTTGATAAANTAAATGATGGGAGCCAATGGAATATCAGTTTACATTAGGGCAAACAAGAGAGCGGAAAAAGTCACAAAACAGTATTCCTATTTGTTGATAAATTTAAGTATTCCCCACCCCCCATGACTAGCACTAAATAGAATAGGATGGAAATTATGACAGTAAATGTGATGTGTTTAGAGTAAGACTTTCATTTGTGTGATTTAAGTTCTTGGAGAAGCAGACGCTAAGATAGGATTAGACATGGAGGAGATTTATTGGGAGAAATACCTGTGAGGGATAGTGGGTACAGGCAGGAAGGCTAGAAAAGATATCAGACTGCAGTGCAGGTTTGACCACCATAGGAGAAAGAAGGCAGGATGGTTACGTAGGAACTCTCTGACTGCAGTGTGGTTATAAGAAAGTTTCAGGCAGTGGAGTCCTTGAGCCAAAGCCTGCCACCCATCAGAAGAGTCCTATCTCTTGTAGAAATGGACCTGCATTTGCATCCTTGATACATTCAGTCACTGAGTGGGAACAGCCCTTGGGACACCTGGTCTAGTGCAAATGCATTGCTAGATTCAGAGAGAAGCAGCTGGGACAAACAGTCAATTATATTGCATGAGCAGTATATCTGAATAGTGTGTTTTATGCCTGCTATTAACTCTAGATTTCTTATTGTCCCTCAGCAGGGTACTGGTACAATTTAACAGAAATGAGCTAACTCCAGTCTGTGTTGATATCGTTGCCCATTTATCTTTTGAATGCTTGAATCATTCCACTTCAGTGGCCCTCTCCTCCAGCAGGACGTTTTGGCATCACTTGGATTAGTTGGGGTTTTCTGAGAAGCAGACACTCAAGCTGAACTTGACTGAAAAAAGATTTATTGAGGAAAATTTCTTTGACAGAAAAAAAGAGAGGAAGCCAGAGAGTGTCTCCTCTGTGGAAGAGAATTGAGAGAAGAAGGGCTGGGTAGGAAGGCACTCAAACTGTAGTACAGGTCTAAAAAAGATTCAGCCAGGCTAATGAGTTCTGGAGCAAAAGCCTCCCATCAGTGGAATCTTAAATCATTTTGTATGTATGGGTCTGCATTAGTGTATCCAGCTACTCTGTTATTAGCCTCAAGCAGCTTTTTTGGGGTGGGCTTAAGTCAGAATACAGTAACAGGGGCCTTTTGTTAATGTCCCTTCCCACAGCAGATCTGAGTGGGTCATATTCATTGTCATCATATCATTTCAATGGCATCACAGAAAGCATGCTCCCCAAATATGTGAATAAATGGGCAGTAGTACTTATTTGAAGTATTTCAAGTTCTTGTTTGAACATTGAATTTTCTCCTTGCCCTGTCTTCCTAACTTTGAAATGATAGATAACATTATGGCAGGAAACAATTTGATTTCTGGAGAAGGGGAAATCTAGTAGCTCTCTAGATGAATATAAATTTGATTCATAATGAATCTACCCAGCAAGTTCTGCCTCAAGACACAATCAACACAATGGAAACCTGAGTTGCCTCACCCTGTGGTACTTGTACAGTGTTACCATGTACCTAACACCGCTGAGCATGGCACTCCATAGTTCACAAGATGTAGTATATTTGGAGTTAGATGTGCCCAAATACAAATCCTATTTTTGTCATTTATGTCTACAGAACCTGGGGTGAAATTTATCTCGCCAAATCCCGATGTAATATAAAATACCTAACACAAGGATTTTTGGGGGGGAGAGAGGGGTTTTTTGGGATCAAATGNTGGGGGGAGAGAGAGGTTTTATGGGATCAAATGGAGAACCTACGGTGTTCAGTTCATATACTTTATTGATTGGTGGACTAGCAATGTTTTGCTGCAAACTTAGGCATTACATTGAAGCTGAGTACACTTTTAATGGTTCTTGTATTATATGAAAAGGTGTTTCAACACAACATTACATCTTGCATTTGACTTTATAATAGTTATGTTCCAGTAAGAGTATATTGTAATGTTTTCATGCATCATATACATTATATTAATAATATAAAGTATTAATTTATCATTGTATTTCAAGCTTGCTTATACACCATAATCACTGTGGAATATTTTTAAATGTCCAGATTCTTGTGTACAGGCTGTCCCTGGCTTACAGTGGTTCAATTTAGGATTTTTTTTTACTTTATGATGGTGTGAAAGCAATACGCATTCAGTAGAAACTATACTTCAAAGTTTGAATTTTGATCTTTTCTCAAGGTGGCAATATGGAGTGTGATATTTTCTGATGATGCTGGACAGTGGCAGCGAGCTACAGCTCCCAGTCAGTCACATGATCAGGAGGATAAACTGCCCATACCCTTATAACCATTCTCTACCCATACAAACATTCTGTTTTTCATGTTCAGACAATATTCAATAAATTACATGAGATATTCAATAGTTTATTATAAAATAGGCTTTGTTGGATGATGTTGCCCAATTGTAGGCCAATATAAGCATCCAGAGCAAGTTTAAGATAGGCCAGGCTAAGTTATGCTGTTTAGTATGTTAGGTATATTAATGCATTTTTTACTTAAAACATTTTCAATTTATGATGGGTTTATTGGCTATAACCCCATCATACATTAAAGATCTGTACTTGCTCAGATGAACTTAATCAGAACCTCGTAGGATTGAGTTTTTAAGTGATACTTAGTTATCTAATTAGAGCACAGTTTTATACTATAATTTGATAATCATCCTCCTAGCATATTTAGATAAATGAAAAAAAGTATAGTTTTATGATAATATTCACAATAATAAGTAAAGTCATAACTTTAAATGTCATCAAGGCTTTCATTTTCTGATCATTTAGGCCCTTAAAAACAAGGAGTTACCCCTGGAAAAAAATGAGAAAGGTATTTATATTAGTTAACTAATGCTGTGGAACAAATTACCCCAAGACTTGGAGGCTTAATATAATGTACATTTGTTATCTCCCATTTTCTGAGGGTCAAGAATTTGAATGTCATTGACTCAAGATTACTAAAAAGGTTTCAGTCAAGATGTTGGTCCTGTCTGCAGTCATATCAAAGCTCAATTTGGGGGAGGTGTGCTCCCAAGCTCACTCATTTGGCTGTAGGTTGGTCTCAGATCTCCACTGGTTGTTGGCTGGAGATATCAGTACCTTGCCAGATAGGCCTCTCCATAATTCAGCTCACATGTCAATTGACTTTCTGCAGAGTAAGCAAGTAAGGGAATTAGAGAGAGCCCCATGTCGGAAGCTACAGTATGTCTGTTACCTAATCTCAGAAGTGTTGTCTCCTAACTTCACGTTATTAGAAGTGAGTCCAGGGGCGCCTGGGTGGCACAGCGGTTAAGCATCTGCCTTCGGCTCAGGGCATGGTCCCGGCGTTATGGGATCAAGCCCCACATCAGGCTCTTCTGCTGTGAGCCTGCTTCTTCCTCTCCCACTCCCCCTGCTTGTGTTCCCTCTCTTGCTGGCTGTCTCTATCTCTGTCGATAAATAAATAAAATCTTTAAGAAAAAAAAAAACAAGTGAGTCCATATGCCCAGTCTACATTCAAGAGGAAAGGATTACCCAAGGATGTGAATACCAAAAAGCAGGTATCATTGGGGCCCATTTTTGAGTCTACCTACCATGGCACTAACCATTGAATTCAATATCACTGACTTTCTCTCCAATTCTATTTATGTTAATGTTGTAATTAATTTACTCATTTATTCATTGATTTTATTGATTTATTGAGATATCTTTTGCAAGACATAAGCCCATTATGAGTTCATGCATGTCTCAGTCTTTTCAGGATGCTATAATAACATACCACACACTGGGTAGCTTATAAACAACAAAAACTTCTTTTGTCACAGTTCTGGAGACTGGGAAATCCAAGATCAGGGTGCCAGTAAGGTCATGTTCTGGTAAGGACTCTTCCTTATTCATAGCTGGTGCCTTCTTACTCTGCACATGGTGGCTTAAGTGGTTAGGGATCGGTCTGCAGCGACTTTTTTGAGTGCTAATTTCATTCAAGAAGGCTCCACCCTCATATTCTAAACCTTTCTCAAAGATCCCATCTCCTAGTACAATCAAGTGGGGCATTAGAATTTCAATATATGGATTTTAGAAGGACATAAACATTCAAAGCATGGCAATGCTCTTCAGAGAAAGAGCCTATATGTTATTCATTCTGTTATTTCTAGAGTAATGATTTATATATCTTGAAAAATAATATATGACTAATCATTTGATTTCTCCACAAAGTTGTCAGCATGGTTCTATTTATCACATTGTCTGAACACATGCCTAAGGCCTGACTTTTTAGATCTGTTTTCAAGAAGCCCATGCAATTGGATGAACTACTGATGCATTCTCTAGTGATCTCGTCTATAATCCACCTGGCAAAATTTTTAGTTTTAATATTGTCTCTAATAATGCTAAAATTCAGATGCAATTTGTCATTTCAATAGGTTGATACTTAAATAGACATTCTGAAGATAAATAAACAAATAGACATTCTGAATAATGTGGTTTTCTCTAGTTTTCATTCAGCCAGATACTTAGAAACTAACTTATTTATGACTGTTCTCAAAAGTAGAAATTCAAGATATATTTATTTGCACAGTAGAATATTCTTCTCATAATTCACAAAAACATTCATTTTGAACCTTCATCCTTTCTTTGTCCTTTTCTCACTCTTCACCTCTTTTGGATCCCAACTCCTATCTCAGTACAAACTGATATAGAAAACTCCCCAAAGCCACTATTTTACTTAACTAAGTATTAAAGATTTTCTCTGAATTATCCCATATACTGACCAACATGGACCCTTTTTAATTGTCACATATAACTTTGAAGTAATATTTAATTCCTGAACTCAGTTGAAGTAAATGAAGTATTTCAAATCAGGTGCTATCAGTTGCTATAACAAAAAACAATTATTGAAATGTACAGTGGTTGAAACAGACATGAGAAATATTTATGTCATTTATACAAAGTCCACCATGGCTGTTCTTGTTTGATGGACAGCTTATCTCCAGTGGTAATTCATGAACACAGGATTCTTCATATGTGCGGGTTTACCATTTTCCAGATTTGAATTCCAAGGTCAAGTAATCACGTACAACAGACTAGTAGAAGGAGAAAGAACATGGGAGACTGTGCCTGTGTGTTCATGAGCAAAATAGCTCATATAATNTACTTTATGATGGTGTGAAAGCAATACGCATTCAGTAGAAACTACACTTCAAAGTTTGAATTTTGATCTTTTCTCAAGGTGGCAATATGGAGTGTGATATTTTCTGATGATGCTGGACAGTGGCAGCGAGCTACAGCTCCCAGTCAGTCACATGATCAGGAGGATAAACTGCCCATACCCTTATAACCATTCTCTACCCATACAAACATTCTGTTTTTCATGTTCAGACAATATTCAATAAATTACATGAGATATTCAATAGTTTATTATAAAATAGGCTTTGTTGGATGATATTGCCCAATTGTAGGCCAATATAAGCATCCAGAGCAAGTTTAAGATAGGCCAGGCTAAGTTATGCTGTTTAGTATGTTAGGTATATTAATGCATTTTTTACTTAAAACATTTTCAATTTATGATGGGTTTATTGGCTATTACCCCATCATACATTAAAGATCTGTACTTGCTCAGATGAACTTAATCAGAACCTCGTAGGATTGAGTTTTTAAGTGATACTTAGTTATCTAATTAGAGCACAGTTTTATACTATAATTTGATAATCATCCTCCTAGCATATTTAGATAAATGAAAAAAAGTATAGTTTTATGATAATATTCACAATAATAAGTAAAGTCATAACTTTAAATGTCATCAAGGCTTTCATTTTCTGATCATTTAGGCCCTTAAAAACAAGGAGTTACCCCTGGAAAAAAATGAGAAAGGTATTTATATTAGTTAACTAATGCTGTGGAACAAATTACCCCAAGACTTGGAGGCTTAATATAATGTACATTTGTTATCTCCCATTTTCTGAGGGTCAAGAATTTGAATGTCATTGACTCAAGATTACTAAAAAGGTTTCAGTCAAGATGTTGGTCCTGTCTGCAGTCATATCAAAGCTCAATTTGGGGGAGGTGTGCTCCCAAGCTCACTCATTTGGCTGTAGGTTGGTCTCAGATCTCCACTCGTTGTTGGCTGGAGATATCAGTACCTTGCCAGATAGGCCTCTCCATAATTCAGCTCACATGTCAATTGACTTTCTGCAGAGTAAGCAAGTAAGGGAATTAGAGAGAGCCCCATGTCGGAAGCTACAGTATGTCTGTTACCTAATCTCAGAAGTGTTGTCTNAAAGACAACTTAAAATACATAGGCAATTAAGTCAAATCCATATGACATGCTGAAGTTGTAAATTATTATTTTTTTTTTTTAAAGATTTTATTTATTTATTCGACAGAGATAGAGACAGCCAGCGAGAGAGGGANGAAGACAACTTAAAATACATAGGCAATTAAGTCAAATCCATATGACATGCTGAAGTTGTAAATTAAAATTATGGATGTATAAATGAATAAGTATTAATGTTAGCCATGTGGGACAGAGGAANTTCTGCAGAGTAAGCAAGTAAGGGAATTAGAGAGAGCCCCATGTCGGAAGCTACAGTATGTCTGTTACCTAATCTCAGAAGTGTTGTCTCCTAACTTCACGTTATTAGAAGTGAGTCCAGGGGCGCCTGGGTGGCACAGCGGTTAAGCATCTGCCTTCGGCTCAGGGCATGGTCCCGGCGTTATGGGATCAAGCCCCACATCAGGCTCTTCTGCTGTGAGCCTGCTTCTTCCTCTCCCACTCCCCCTGCTTGTGTTCCCTCTCTTGCTGGCTGTCTCTATCTCTGTCGATAAATAAATAAAATCTTTAAGAAAAAAAAAAACAAGTGAGTCCATATGCCCAGTCTACATTCAAGAGGAAAGGATTACCCAAGGATGTGAATACCAAAAAGCAGGTATCATTGGGGCCCATTTTTGAGTCTACCTACCATGGCACTAACCATTGAATTCAATATCACTGACTTTCTCTCCAATTCTATTTATGTTAATGTTGTAATTAATTTACTCATTTATTCATTGATTTTATTGATTTATTGAGATATCTTTTGCAAGACATAAGCCCATTATGAGTTCATGCATGTCTCAGTCTTTTCAGGATGCTATAATAACATACCACACACTGGGTAGCTTATAAACAACAAAAACTTCTTTTGTCACAGTTCTGGAGACTGGGAAATCCAAGATCAGGGTGCCAGTAAGGTCATGTTCTGGTAAGGACTCTTCCTTATTCATAGCTGGTGCCTTCTTACTCTGCACATGGTGGCTTAAGTGGTTAGGGATCGGTCTGCAGCGACTTTTTTGAGTGCTAATTTCATTCAAGAAGGCTCCACCCTCATATTCTAAACCTTTCTCAAAGATCCCATCTCCTAGTACAATCAAGTGGGGCATTAGAATTTCAATATATGGATTTTAGAAGGACATAAACATTCAAAGCATGGCAATGCTCTTCAGAGAAAGAGCCTATATGTTATTCATTCTGTTATTTCTAGAGTAATGATTTATATATCTTGAAAAATAATATATGACTAATCATTTGATTTCTCCACAAAGTTGTCAGCATGGTTCTATTTATCACATTGTCTGAACACATGCCTAAGGCCTGACTTTTTAGATCTGTTTTCAAGAAGCCCATGCAATTGGATGAACTACTGATGCATTCTCTAGTGATCTCGTCTATAATCCACCTGGCAAAATTTTTAGTTTTAATATTGTCTCTAATAATGCTAAAATTCAGATGCAATTTGTCATTTCAATAGGTTGATACTTAAATAGACATTCTGAAGATAAATAAACAAATAGACATTCTGAATAATGTGGTTTTCTCTAGTTTTCATTCAGCCAGATACTTAGAAACTAACTTATTTATGACTGTTCTCAAAAGTAGAAATTCAAGATATATTTATTTGCACAGTAGAATATTCTTCTCATAATTCACAAAAACATTCATTTTGAACCTTCATCCTTTCTTTGTCCTTTTCTCACTCTTCACCTCTTTTGGATCCCAACTCCTATCTCAGTACAAACTGATATAGAAAACTCCCCAAAGCCACTATTTTACTTAACTAAGTATTAAAGATTTTCTCTGAATTATCCCATATACTGACCAACATGGACCCTTTTTAATTGTCACATATAACTTTGAAGTAATATTTAATTCCTGAACTCAGTTGAAGTAAATGAAGTATTTCAAATCAGGTGCTATCAGTTGCTATAACAAAAAACAATTATTGAAATGTACAGTGGTTGAAACAGACATGAGAAATATTTATGTCATTTATACAAAGTCCACCATGGCTGTTCTTGTTTGATGGACAGCTTATCTCCAGTGGTAATTCATGAACACAGGATTCTTCATATGCGCGGGTTTACCATTTTCCAGATTTGAATTCCAAGGTCAAGTAATCACGTACAACAGACTAGTAGAAGGAGAAAGAACATGGGAGACTGTGCCTGTGTGTTCATGAGCAAAATAGCTCATATAACTTCCATTAACATGTCATTGACTAGAAAGCTTGAAGAGAGAAGTATCAAAGAATGTGTATATATTTTGAAATCATTATTATTACCTGCTGTAAGTTATATCAGATATTTGCTGAAGGAAAAAAATTATGTCTAGGGCAAGATGATAATCCAACAGAAGACAACTTAAAATACATAGGCAATTAAGTCAAATCCATATGACATGCTGAAGTTGTAAATTAAAATTATGGATGTATAAATGAATAAGTATTAATGTTAGCCATGTGGGACAGAGGAAGGATTTTTTGTTTTTAATGTAGCCACATGTTGCTAAATATTGAAGAGTAAAATCAATCTCCATAAGTCGATTAGATGAAGGATATTTGATCACTATTGGTGATCATCATAGTAATAATTGTTTCAGGCAAAAGTCATTGATGAATGATAAGCCCAGTGGGTGAGAGCTAATGTGGAAGACAGTATGTGTATCTCATGTTTACTCCATACAAAATACTTATTAATTTTAAAGAGAAATAACTTCATATTATAAAACCNTAAATAAATAAAATCTTTAAGAAAAAAAAAAAAACAAGTGAGTCCATATGCCCAGTCTACATTCAAGAGGAAAGGATTACCCAAGGATGTGAATANTAAATAAATAAAATCTTTAAGAAAAAAAAAAACAAGTGAGTCCATATGCCCAGTCTACATTCAAGAGGAAAGGATTACCCAAGGATGTGAATANCCAGCAGACCCCATCTTACCTGAGTAATCAAATTAATATCCCTAGTAATTAGCGGGATAGATATCATGTGCTTCCTGATATAGTATATTGAGAAGGAAAAATGACCGTTACGCAATTCCTGACCAAAATGCATAATCTGATTCTGTTTATAAGAAAGTTGTCTCAGGTGTACCCACGGAATTTTAATTTATGGAGGTAGCTGAGTGACCAATCCCATTGAAAGAAGACTTTTNACCAAAAAGCAGGTATCATTGGGGCCCATTTTTGAGTCTACCTACCATGGCACTAACCATTGAATTCAATATCACTGACTTTCTCTCCAATTCTATTTATGTTAATGTTGTAATTAATTTACTCATTTATTCATTGATTTTATTGATTTATTGAGATATCTTTTGCAAGACATAAGCCCATTATGAGTTCATGCATGTCTCAGTCTTTTCAGGCTGCTATAATAACATACCACACACTGGGTAGCTTATAAACAACAAAAACTTCTTTTGTCACAGTTCTGGAGACTGGGAAATCCAAGATCAGGGTGCCAGCAAGGTCATGTTCTGGTAAGGACTCTTCCTTATTCATAGCTGGTGCCTTCTTACTCTGCACATGGTGGCTTAAGTGGTTAGGGATCGGTCTGCAGCGACTTTTTTGAGTGCTAATTTCATTCAAGAAGGCTCCACCCTCATATTCTAAACCTTTCTCAAAGATCCCATCTCCTAGTACAATCAAGTGGGGCATTAGAATTTCAATATATGGATTTTAGAAGGACATAAACATTCAAAGCATGGCAATGCTCTTCAGAGAAAGAGCCTATATGCTATTCATTCTGTTATTTCTAGAGTAATGATTTATATATCTTGAAAAATAATATATGACTAATCATTTGATTTCTCCACAAAGTTGTCAGCATGGTTCTATTTATCACATTGTCTGAACACATGCCTAAGGCCTGACTTTTTAGATCTGTTTTCAAGAAGCCCATGCAATTGGATGAACTACTGATGCATTCTCTAGTGATCTCGTCTATAATCCACCTGGCAAAATTTTTAGTTTTAATATTGTCTCTAATAATGCTAAAATTCAGATGCAATTTGTCATTTCAATAGGTTGATACTTAAATAGACATTCTGAAGATAAATAAACAAATAGACATTCTGAATAATGTGGTTTTCTCTAGTTTTCATTCAGCCAGATACTTAGAAACTAACTTATTTATGACTGTTCTCAAAAGTAGAAATTCAAGATATATTTATTTGCACAGTAGAATATTCTTCTCATAATTCACAAAAACATTCATTTTGAACCTTCATCCTTTCTTTGTCCTTTTCTCACTCTTCACCTCTTTTGGATCCCAACTCCTATCTCAGTACAAACTGATATAGAAAACTCCCCAAAGCCACTATTTTACTTAACTAAGTATTAAAGATTTTCTCTGAATTATCCCATATACTGACCAACATGGACCCTTTTTAATTGTCACATATAACTTTGAAGTAATATTTAATTCCTGAACTCAGTTGAAGTAAATGAAGTATTTCAAATCAGGTGCTATCAGTTGCTATAACAAAAAACAATTATTGAAATGTACAGTGGTTGAAACAGACATGAGAAATATTTATGTCATTTATACAAAGTCCACCATGGCTGTTCTTGTTTGATGGACAGCTTATCTCCAGTGGTAATTCATGAACACAGGATTCTTCATATGCGCGGGTTTACCATTTTCCAGATTTGAATTCCAAGGTCAAGTAATCACGTACAACAGACTAGTAGAAGGAGAAAGAACATGGGAGACTGTGCCTGTGTGTTCATGAGCAAAATAGCTCATATAACTTCCATTAACATGTCATTGACTAGAGCGCTTGAAGAGAAAAGTATCAAAGAATGTGTATATATTTTGAAATCATTATTATTACCTGCTGTAAGTTATATCAGATATTTGCTGAAGGAAAAAAATTATGTCTAGGGCAAGATGATAATCCAACAGAAGACAACTTAAAATACATAGGCAATTAAGTCAAATCCATATGACATGCTGAAGTTGTAAATTAAAATTATGGATGTATAAATGAATAAGTATTAATGTTAGCCATGTGGGACAGAGGAAGGATTTTTTGTTTTTAATGTAGCCACATGTTGCTAAATATTGAAGAGTAAAATCAATCTCCATAAGTCGATTAGATGAAGGATATTTGATCACTATTGGTGATCATCATAGTAATAATTGTTTCAGGCAAAAGTCACTGATGAATGATAAGCCCAGTGGGTGAGAGCTAATGTGGAAGACAGTATGTGTATCTCATGTTTACTCCATACAAAATACTTATTAATTTTAAAGAGAAATAACTTCATATTATAAAACTCAGCAGACCCCATCTTACCTGAGTAATCAAATTAATATCCCTAGTAATTAGCAGGATAGATATCATGTGCTTCCTGATATAGTATATTGAGAAGGAAAAATGACCGTTACACAATTCCTGACCAAAATGCATAATCTGATTCTGTTTATAAGAAAGTTATCTCAGGTGTACCCACGGAATTTTAATTTATGGAGGTAGCTGAGTGACCAATCCCATTGAAAGAAGACTTTTATTACTTAACACTTCTGAAAGAAGGGAATGCCACAACGTTCAGGGCCACAGGGAGAGTTTATCGGTTAGGAGACAGAAGCAGGAGTGAGAGGAATGCTCAGGCCAAAATCTTTAATGGGGTTTTCACAGGAAAGGAAAGGCAAAGCAGGGTAAACAATTTAGGATTGGCTGGTTTGAATAATTCCAGTAAACTCTGGGCAATAGGAATGGTCTCTAGTCGCCTCCACCTGGTCCTGGGTGATTTAGGGGACGGCAAGTATTGGCTTTGTGTGTGTGTTTGATAAGGAAATGGCTGGTGCTGAGGCTCTGGATTTGTTAGTTTGNTATTACTTAACACTTCTGAAAGAAGGGAATGCCACAACGTTCAGGGCCACAGGGAGAGTTTATCGGTTAGGAGACAGAAGCAGGAGTGAGAGGAATGCTCAGGCCAAAATCTTTAATGGGGTTTTCACAGGAAAGGAAAGGCAAAGCAGGGTAAACAATTTAGGATTGGCTGGTTTGAATAATTCCAGTAAACTCTGGGCAATAGGAATGGTCTCTAGTCANTAGAATTTCAATATATGGATTTTAGAAGGACATAAACATTCAAAGCATGGCAATGCTCTTCAGAGAAAGAGCCTATATGCTATTCATTCTGTTATTTCTAGAGTAATGATTTATATATCTTGAAAAATAATATATGACTAATCAGTTGATTTCTCCACAAAGTTGTCAGCATGGTTCTATTTATCACATTGTCTGAACACATGCCTAAGGCCTGACTNGCATGTGAAAGGCATGCTCCCAGGTAGGACTGCTATTAAAAGCTGGCTTAGCCCTGAGTGGGGAGTCTGTTCCCACTTAGTGAGGCTCCAAATGCCTAAGCATCCAAAATACAGAAAATAAGAAAATATAATTAATATCATTTGGTCAGTGTTGAATGAATGCCAAACAGACAGATANTTTTTAGATCTGTTTTCAAGAAGCCCATGCAATTGGATGAACTACTGATGCATTCTCTAGTGATCTCGTCTATAATCCACCTGGCAAAATTTTTAGTTTTAATATTGTCTCTAATAATGCTAAAATTCAGATGCAATTTGTCATTTCAATAGGTTGATACTTAAATAGACATTCTGAAGATAAATAAACAAATAGACATTCTGAATAATGTGGTTTTCTCTAGTTTTCATTCAGCCAGATACTTAGAAACTAACTTATTTATGACTGTTCTCAAAAGTAGAAATTCAAGATATATTTATTTGCACAGTAGAATATTCTTCTCATAATTCACAAAAACATTCATTTTGAACCTTCATCCTTTCTTTGTCCTTTTCTCACTCTTCACCTCTTTTGGATCCCAACTCCTATCTCAGTACAAACTGATATAGAAAACTCCCCAAAGCCACTATTTTACTTAACTAAGTATTAAAGATTTTCTCTGAATTATCCCATATACTGACCAACATGGACCCTTTTTAATTGTCACATATAACTTTGAAGTAATATTTAATTCCTGAACTCAGTTGAAGTAAATGAAGTATTTCAAATCAGGTGCTATCAGTTGCTATAACAAAAAACAATTATTGAAATGTACAGTGGTTGAAACAGACATGAGAAATATTTATGTCATTTATACAAAGTCCACCATGGCTGTTCTTGTTTGATGGACAGCTTATCTCCAGTGGTAATTCATGAACACAGGATTCTTCATATGCGCGGGTTTACCATTTTCCAGATTTGAATTCCAAGGTCAAGTAATCACGTACAACAGACTAGTAGAAGGAGAAAGAACATGGGAGACTGTGCCTGTGTGTTCATGAGCAAAATAGCTCATATAACTTCCATTAACATGTCATTGACTAGAGCGCTTGAAGAGAAAAGTATCAAAGAATGTGTATATATTTTGAAATCATTATTATTACCTGCTGTAAGTTATATCAGATATTTGCTGAAGGAAAAAAATTATGTCTAGGGCAAGATGATAATCCAACAGAAGACAACTTAAAATACATAGGCAATTAAGTCAAATCCATATGACATGCTGAAGTTGTAAATTAAAATTATGGATGTATAAATGAATAAGTATTAATGTTAGCCATGTGGGACAGAGGAAGGATTTTTTGTTTTTAATGTAGCCACATGTTGCTAAATATTGAAGAGTAAAATCAATCTCCATAAGTCGATTAGATGAAGGATATTTGATCACTATTGGTGATCATCATAGTAATAATTGTTTCAGGCAAAAGTCATTGATGAATGATAAGCCCAGTGGGTGAGAGCTAATGTGGAAGACAGTATGTGTATCTCATGTTTACTCCATACAAAATACTTATTAATTTTAAAGAGAAATAACTTCATATTATAAAACCCAGCAGACCCCATCTTACCTGAGTAATCAAATTAATATCCCTAGTAATTAGCGGGATAGATATCATGTGCTTCCTGATATAGTATATTGAGAAGGAAAAATGACCGTTACACAATTCCTGACCAAAATGCATAATCTGATTCTGTTTATAAGAAAGTTGTCTCAGGTGTACCCACGGAATTTTAATTTATGGAGGTAGCTGAGTGACCAATCCCATTGAAAGAAGACTTTTATTACTTAACACTTCTGAAAGAAGGGAATGCCACAACGTTCAGGGCCACAGGGAGAGTTTATCGGTTAGGAGACAGAAGCAGGAGTGAGAGGAATGCTCAGGCCAAAATCTTTAATGGGGTTTTCACAGGAAAGGAAAGGCAAAGCAGGGTAAACAATTTAGGATTGGCTGGTTTGAATAATTCCAGTAAACTCTGGGCAATAGGAATGGTCTCTAGTCGCCTCCACCTGGTCCTGGGTGATTTAGGGGAGGGCAAGTATTGGCTTTGTGTGTGTGTTTGATAAGGAAATGGCTGGTGCTGAGGCTCTGGATTTGTTAGTTTGCATGTGAAAGGCATGCTCCCAGGTAGGACTGCTATTAAAAGCTGGCTTAGCCCTGAGTGGGGAGTCTGTTCCCACTTAGTGAGGCTCCAAATGCCTAAGCATCCAAAATACAGAAAATAAGAAAATATAATTAATATCATTTGGTCAGTGTTGAATGAATGCCAAACAGACAGATACAGAATCTATGAAGACACAGTTGGAATAAAACCATAGAAAAACCCAATAGAGATACTGCTACAAAGGTACTGCTACAAATAGGTACTGCTATGAGTAACTTATATTCTTCAAAGATAATCATGTCATAAAGACAAAAGCTAGGAAAACTATCCAGTTTTAAGGAGACTACTGTCTTGTGTTGTTTTGTTTCTAGAACACAGTAAGGAATCACCTTTACAGTTAATCAGGCCAAGGTTAGCCTATCTGCCGCACTTTCATTCTATTGCTACTCAGCCTAGCTAGGCATGCAGTTATTCTAGAAGAGAGGCATGGGTANCTAAGTATTAAAGATTTTCTCTGAATTATCCCATATACTGACCAACATGGACCCTTTTTAATTGTCACATATAACTTTGAAGTAATATTTAATTCCTGAACTCAGTTGAAGTAAATGAAGTATTTCAAATCAGGTGCTATCAGTTGCTATAACAAAAAACAATTATTGAAATGTACAGTGGTTGAAACAGACATGAGAAATATTTATGTCATTTATACAAAGTCCACCATGGCTGTTCTTGTTTGATGGACAGCTTATCTCCAGTGGTAATTCATGAACACAGGATTCTTCATATGCGCGGGTTTACCATTTTCCAGATTTGAATTCCAAGGTCAAGTAATCACGTACAACAGACTAGTAGAAGGAGAAAGAACATGGGAGACTGTGCCTGTGTGTTCATGAGCAAAATAGCTCATATAACTTCCATTAACATGTCATTGACTAGAGCGCTTGAAGAGAAAAGTATCAAAGAATGTGTATATATTTTGAAATCATTATTATTACCTGCTGTAAGTTATATCAGATATTTGCTGAAGGAAAAAAATTATGTCTAGGGCAAGATGATAATCCAACAGAAGACAACTTAAAATACATAGGCAATTAAGTCAAATCCATATGACATGCTGAAGTTGTAAATTAAAATTATGGATGTATAAATGAATAAGTATTAATGTTAGCCATGTGGGACAGAGGAAGGATTTTTTGTTTTTAATGTAGCCACATGTTGCTAAATATTGAAGAGTAAAATCAATCTCCATAAGTCGATTAGATGAAGGATATTTGATCACTATTGGTGATCATCATAGTAATAATTGTTTCAGGCAAAAGTCATTGATGAATGATAAGCCCAGTGGGTGAGAGCTAATGTGGAAGACAGTATGTGTATCTCATGTTTACTCCATACAAAATACTTATTAATTTTAAAGAGAAATAACTTCATATTATAAAACCCAGCAGACCCCATCTTACCTGAGTAATCAAATTAATATCCCTAGTAATTAGCGGGATAGATATCATGTGCTTCCTGATATAGTATATTGAGAAGGAAAAATGACCGTTACACAATTCCTGACCAAAATGCATAATCTGATTCTGTTTATAAGAAAGTTATCTCAGGTGTACCCACGGAATTTTAATTTATGGAGGTAGCTGAGTGACCAATCCCATTGAAAGAAGACTTTTATTACTTAACACTTCTGAAAGAAGGGAATGCCACAACGTTCAGGGCCACAGGGAGAGTTTATCGGTTAGGAGACAGAAGCAGGAGTGAGAGGAATGCTCAGGCCAAAATCTTTAATGGGGTTTTCACAGGAAAGGAAAGGCAAAGCAGGGTAAACAATTTAGGATTGGCTGGTTTGAATAATTCCAGTAAACTCTGGGCAATAGGAATGGTCTCTAGTCGCCTCCACCTGGTCCTGGGTGATTTAGGGGAGGGCAAGTATTGGCTTTGTGTGTGTGTTTGATAAGGAAATGGCTGGTGCTGAGGCTCTGGATTTGTTAGTTTGCATGTGAAAGGCATGCTCCCAGGTAGGACTGCTATTAAAAGCTGGCTTAGCCCTGAGTGGGGAGTCTGTTCCCACTTAGTGAGGCTCCAAATGCCTAAGCATCCAAAATACAGAAAATAAGAAAATATAATTAATATCATTTGGTCAGTGTTGAATGAATGCCAAACAGACAGATACAGAATCTATGAAGACACAGTTGGAATAAAACCATAGAAAAACCCAATAGAGGTACTGCTACAAAGGTACTGCTACAAATAGGTACTGCTATGAGTAACTTATATTCTTCAAAGATAATCATGTCATAAAGACAAAAGCTAGGAAAACTATCCAGTTTTAAGGAGACTACTGTCTTGTGTTGTTTTGTTTCTAGAACACAGTAAGGAATCACCTTTACAGTTAATCAGGCCAAGGTTAGCCTATCTGCCGCACTTTCATTCTATTGCTACTCAGCCTAGCTAGGCATGCAGTTATTCTAGAAGAGAGGCATGGGTATGGCAGGGAGCGAGAACAAAAAAGGTAAATTGATTTCATAGGTCCTGGGTAATGTACTCTTTCATGAGAAATAAAATAAAGTATGTTTGGCTTTGTTTTTGAAATGTGTTCCAGAGTAGGGCTTGCTGGTCCGGCTAAGGCAGATGGATTGTGTAGAAAGAACAATAATTTTTTATGTCTACTTGTCTAACACACTAGCATGAAAGAGGAGGAAGGCTTTCATGGTAGAGAGTTTACTGAAGATTACTGGGTCTGTCAGTTACCTCTTTAGGAGACATTGTTTGTAAAGCTCAGAGCTCCTGAAAGAGCTAGAATTGATTATTATCAGTGGGAAAACTTGGTATGTCTTAACTGCTGTGGCATGAGTATTGCAGCTGTAATCATCTCTTGCTATGATTCAGGGTGGGACAATGGAAAATATGGCAAGATTTGGAATGTAGAGAAAGTCAGCTGTGATTTATTTGTCAGGATTAACTTTATTTATGTTCTGTAGATAACTATATGTTAATGATAAAGCCACTGTCATCATCAGGTTGTATTTTAATTTCTTCTTGTGGTATATCTTGCATTATCTGAAAAAGTTGTCATGTTTATTTTACAAATGAAGTAAGAAATTTCCCAGATAGAATTCATTTTATTTTTTGGAAATTTCACACAACATTAAGAGAAAATTTTTGGTTAAAATGTAAGAAAGATCAGTCTAGATCTAAATAACCCAGAAAAATTGAAAGAATGTTTAAAAATATACTAATTTGATCTTAAAAAAATTTAGAAACCAAGATAATCATTGTTTAATAAAATTAAATTAAAAATGTTAAAATAGCAATGGATAATTTTGTATCAATTATAGGTAAAATCTGATTAATATTTCTGATATTTCTATGCAAATATAAGATTTTAGCATGAAAACAGTATTTTTATCTAAAAAGACATGGAAAAAATATGCATTAAGTGAAACTTAAAATACCTTTATCAATGTAAGTATAAATAGGTTCATATGAATCGAAAGATGATAATGTATTTGAATATATGTTTCATATATGCATGTGATGGGAATCTTACAAATATAAAGTGCACATTTGTTGACAATTATCATGATGAATTTTCAAAACTGGACATATGTTGGTCCACAAAGAAAAATTCAGGAATTTATTCAGGCCAAGTTTTTCTATGAAAACAATATAAGTAAAAATTAACAGTGAAAACTAAGTTAACAAAGAACAAAATAAACACTTTGCCTTAATTGAGCAAAAGAGAAATATCAAAATTACATTTATACAACTTTGAGTAAATTATTAAATAAAAATAACTCATTTAAATATATGTATGCACACACATGCACATATACACACACACACAAAATAGTGATAAAACTCTATTCAGAGTAACAAACATGAATTTAAATGTGGTTCAAAGAAAACTATAGTGATATTTTTTAATGTCCATAGGTTGATAGCACCTCATATATCTATTTAAAAAAATGCTTTTTCTTAGAAAGACTATACAGTCCTCAAAGGATATCCACACATCTTATCCCAGGAGCCCAATCCCACAACTGAAAATCGATATCAAAAATATTTCAAGAACAAAAGTTTTAGCTAAAAACTAGTATTTTCCTTGAAGTTTTAGCCAAAGCATTGTATTCTGTAAACACATAGCTGATAGATAACTACTAAATACCACAGTAGATTACAGTTGGGGTTGGGGGGGAAGACAACAAACAAAACAAAACAAACAAAAAAAACAGTGCACATGACCTTTAACATAGTGGAATAAAGAAAGAAAGACATAGTTCAGCCTTAAAAATAAGAGCCATGGGGTGCCTGGATGGTTAAGCATCTGAATCTTGATTTTGGCTCAGGTAGTCATCTCAGGATCATTGAGATAGAGCCCAGAGTCCGGCTCCATGCTTAGGGGTGCGTCTGCTTGAGATTCTCGCCTCTCTCTCCCTTTCTCTCTGCCCCTCCCCCACGCTCTCGCTAAATAAGTAAATAAATAAATAAATAAATTTTTTAAAAAATGTGCCAACTGTGAAAGATGTGGCACATTTCATCACTGAAGTGTGTAGTACTTGTATTAGTAGTAGTACTACTAGTAGTAAAGTAGTATAGTAGAAGTGGTAGCTGTGGTAATGATAGTAGTAAAACTAGAATATTTTTTTAAAAGTTTTATGATATATCTGGATTTTGTTGAAATTGATAGTTCTGAAATTTTACAGCATGGTATCTAGAAACAAAATATGCTTAAAATTTAAAGAAACTGCAGTGTAATTATCTGCACAAAACAACATGGCCTGTGAATTATAGGACATACCCAAAACCAGTTAGTATTTAACATGTACAGGTCAACAATAAACCGATATTTTCATAGTAAAGAATCATATATTTGGCGTGAATTTGTAGCATGACTTGGGAAACCTCCTGGTTTATATCAGAATATATTAGAATTGATCTGTGTTAACAAATACTGTCAGTTAGTTATCTGAATGTTAAATTATCTATGTTAAATAGGTTAAAATGTTGGGGCGCCTGGGTGGCGCAGTCGTTAAGCATCTGCCTTCGGCTCAGGGTGTGATCCCGGCGTTATGGGATCGAGCCCCACATCAGGCTCCTCTGCTATGAGCCTGCTTCTTCCTTCTCCCACTCCCCCTGCTTGTGTTCCCTCTCTTGCTGGCTGTGTCTATCTCTGTCAAATAAATAAATAAAATCTTTAAAAAAAAAAAAAGTAGGTTAAAATGTTTACCTGTCTTCCCTTCAATAAATTTGATACATTTTTTCCAATTATATAGGCATTTGAGATAGACTTAATCATTTTTTATAAGTCTAATTGAAATTAAAGTCCATATCATTATTGAATGACATTTAGAGATGCATGATAGATGAATGATGTTAGAGAGGCATGACAGAAAATCTACATGAAGTTATATATGACACTCAGTGAAAATTTGTTTTATAACCTAAAGTACTTTAGGGTGAAATCCAAGTATACAGTATATAATTTATGCAATGTTTTAAAAAAATCTCAACGGGAATTTTTACCCTTTGTCAGTTAACTTGTCATAGAATCAGGAGATAAACATTCAGTTTCCACTCCTTGTTTCACTGTCATTTGCTATCTGTCCACCTTCCTGGTTTTTCCTGCAGACTCAGGATTGTCAGAGACTGATAAATTGGTGCTTTCACTTAAAGCATCCCCCCTGCCCTCTAAATCCCCAATCCATCTACCGCTGTCTATGATTCCTGACTACAAGGCTTTGTGGGGTATTGTATCAACACTATGCAACTAAACTGAACGAGACAGGTTTGCTACTGCAAAATTTGTGAGCATGTAAAAAAATCCATATTTTTTAGCATCTTATTTTTCTGCTTTTTTTGGGGGGTGTACTATTCGATTTCTTTAGCCATATATGGTTATATGGTTTTTTTATTTTAATTAATATTTTCATTGTATGATCTAATGATAGATTTTCTTTTCTCAGTAATAAAGCTCAGGAGTATATCTTAATGATATTATAGGATAGGGGTAATGACATTTTGCAAGGGGTGAATGGGTAAACATGAAAATATAAAGGAATTTTAATTAGATGGTTTGTTTATTTAATTGAAGAATGCATGTAGTGACTATTGTCCTATTAAAAAATGATAAAAAGATATTTCAAAAATATGACTAATTAGAAAATTAAATAAAAATTCCAACATATAAGTATTAATTTCTTTTTTGGTGATAGTTTAATAAAATTTTAATGGATGTTGACATTTATGAACTAAATAACTTTACGTAGTCAAACAAAACTGGAGTTTAATAAGAAAACAGTTCTAATATATTGTTTTAAATGTTTTATTTTGTTTAATACACAATATTGACTTGTACTATGATACAAAACATCGTAACTGTAAGACATGGATTGTGGTCGAGAAAGGCCTAGACAATGAGTAGCCATAATTCATTCTTGAGTTAAAATAAGTTAAAATATCCTGACTCAAATCCCAGCTATCTCTAAAAGATAAAGCCTTCAGTGCTTTCTTGATGAAAATTAAAAAGAAAAGTACTGGCTATAAAATTGTGTTTTCTTTAGGCATGTGATGTCTGTGATTGTATTGTCTGCATCCTGAACTATTGTTTTTGTGCCTTTATTTCCTATTATAGGAATATGTTTTGGATATTTTGGATATTTGTGCTCATTTTATGTGAGTAGTATCTGTTTGTTGACTATTCATTTATTATGGTCTGTTATATAAACACAGTCTGCTTTTGCAGCCAACCTCCAAAGAAATTTTAAATTGTTAGTTTATAGCCACTAACTAATCAATGAATAAGTATTGTTTAGTTCAGAAAGGAATTATGCTCAAGTCAACACTTTTCTAAAAATGTAGCTGTATCCTTTATTTTCTGTAAAAAAAAAATTGTTTGGTAAACTCACCCATGATTACCTCTATGATTTTTGTTTTTGTTTTTTTGTTTTTTTGTTTTTTTTGATCAGGAAGAGCTTCCATGAATTGGTTAAATATCTGAGTCCTCCAGTCTGTTTATTCAAATAGTCATTCCAATATGTGAACTTTTTTTTAAACTACACTGAAAATACTTGAATGGATATACCGTCTCATTTAGTCAATAGGCAGTCCTAGCTCAGTTAAAGCTCCAGAATTATTTTCAATGAAATGCATTTCCTACTCAGGATTTGATCTATATTACTTAGCTAGAAAGTATGCACTTTGAGAACAAGAATGCAAGGACAAATAATTCACATGAGCTGAAAAATTTAGGACCGTTTTAGTGTAATTGAAGATTTCTGAAATGTCTAAGATATTTATATCTAAGATATTCATCACCCTCATGTTATATGTATATAGTTTTTGTTAAATATTAAGGTTCATACACAAGTATGAAAGATTGTTTTTTAAAGATTAATTTTAATATATTTCAGAGCTATTCAAAGTTTTTTGGAAGAAGACAGATTCAGAGTAATCTACTTTTGAAAATTGACTCATGTCTTTAAAACACCACTATTGGATTTTGAATTTAATTTATATTACGAAAACCTTGAGGAGAATCATCTTATTTTCTTTAAAATTTAAAACAAATACTTTTAAAAACAGAAATCCTGATGAAGTTTGCTTACTAGTGATTTTTTTTCTAACAAATATATTTGTGATTAGCTTTTCAAATAAGTGATTTTTTTTTTCTAACTGGTATAAGAAACATAATTCAAAGCAAACAACTACCATGGGCCTACTATCTAGAGAGCCTTCTGAATCATTGCTGGTCCTCAGAGCATCATTTTTGTTCTTTCATGTCTCCACTGAGTTTTTGCCATTATCAATTATAGCCTACACACCAAGATTCTTCTAACATTTCAAACCTCTGTGGTAACACAGTGAGATCACCGCCATTTGTTGCCCCCAAAACACTCAGTAATTTCTGTTATTTTATTATGCTATAAACTTCAACTGGTTTAGTTGCCCTTGTGAAAATATATCTTGTGATTCCTTTACCCTGGGTCTAAAAAAGCAATAAATTTCTAATCTGCTTTCTACGTATAAATGAGCTTTGAAGACACAACTGAGAATTGAGTTAGTTTTCTTTCTTTACTTCAAGCCACTAATATATATTTTGAAGGGACTTTCAGACTTGGTCAAGTCACATGTTACATTTTGCAGTAGATACGTATAGATATAAATATGCATCTAAAACCACCTACATAGTAAGGTACTGAACTCTTATGTGTCTGTGTGTGTGTACACACAGTTTCCTTATCAAAAACCATCAGTGTTTAAACTACTTTGCCTCCTCCCACATTGCTGCTTTGAAGGTTAAAAAAAGGTGGGGGGAGGACTTTTTTTTTAAAGGACACATATATTAGTTAGGAAAAGTGGCATCAGTTATAGAAATCTAAGTCACCTTTGCAATCCTTATATTATAAAGATACTTTAAGACAATCCTCCTAGAAACATGTGATATTTCCAATCAACCTATGTTTCTTTTTTTTCTTTTTCTTTCTTTCTTTTTTTTTATTCGACAGAGATAGAGACAGCCAGCGAGAGAGGGAACACAAGCAGGGGGAGTGGGAGAGGAAGAAGCAGGCTCACAGCAGAAGAGCCTGATGTGGGGCTGGATCCCAGAACGCCGGGATCACGCCCTGAGCCAAAGGCAGATGCTTAACCGCTGTGCCACCCAGGCGCCCCCAACCTATGTTTCAAATGTTAAATTTATCAAATAATTGTTTTCCTTTGACAAATATTTAGTTACTTCTATATCAAAAACTTTTAACTTTGCTGAGACATCAATTTAAATAGCGTAATTAGTTAAAGTCTAACGACAAAAACAACAAACCCCGGAATTAGCTACTATTATTTTCCCAATCTGAGCCTCAGAGACATCAAACGGCCAGCCTACCCTTGTGCAGAGTCCGTAAATGAACCACATTCTCTGTAGCACAGACATTACCCAGAACATGCTGGTAGTCTCTGAGTTCTTCAGCTTTAGTAGGCGTTAGAACAAATTGGATTCTATAATAGCTCACTTGGTTTAGCTTTCAAATTCAGAAGTTTGGCTGTGGGCCTTGTATCCCTCAGGTATCCTCAGGTATCACTCCTGGAATTTCATGTGAGGGAGTTAGCATGCACTTGAACAACAGAATAGATGCATGCCTGTGAGGCTGCTGATACAATCATGAAAACCTGAAACCATAGAAAGTCCAGAGGATCACTAAGTTGACCCTGCTTGCGCTCGTAGCACTGATTAAGCAGACTCTATCTGGAGCATTTGCAGTCATCATTTTAGAGGTAAAAGGGATTATAGAAAATACTGGATCTTGAGGCTTTTATCAGAAGTAGAATTTCTCTTCTAATATTATTCCATTGGTCAAAACAAATTATGCAGCCAGGCATGGAGGAGTAATCACTCAAGAGATGAGACATGAATACTTCAGAGTACTTTTATAAAATTTGATACCACCTCTCACCTTCTCTCTTCCTTCTTTAACCCCTTAAACCCAATGCCCCCTGCCCCAGCCAAAGCTCCTGCTGCAGTTTGTTAATACACACTGACTATCCATATTTTCTCTGTTATAGCACAGACTTGTTGTAGTTGGGTGAGATTGAAGTGGTATGTGTCCAACTGAGGCAACTAAAAGCCATTTCATCTCTTCTTCCCTCTCCACTATTTGAGTTCAACATGTTGAGATGGTAGCATCATAAGAAGTATAGATACAGTGTGGAAATCTGTCACTGTATTTAAGACTCACTCCTCTGATCTATAGTAGATTTCCTGTGAATAAGAAATAAACTTTTCTACAGCATAATTTCAGGATTTATTAGTTAGTCTGGCTTAACTTGCCTAATTCACTTGCCCTTCTCTATGAACTTTTATCACTTCTGTTTATCTCAAAAAACAGCAATAGGTATATATTTTACTTTGGTACTAATTGCACTTTACTAGGAGGACACAGATTTCTATATCTCATTTTGATTTATTCTTTTTTTCCCAGCCAAGCTCGCAAAGTTACAGAAAGGGTACAAGATGACTTCATAGCCTAAGTAAACAATATAAACCATAATAAAATGCCTGAAATTTTATGTCACCCTTAATAGTTTAATAATAAAACTCCCCTTAATTATCAAGTAAAGTCCTGTGTCCATAGAAAAATTAAAACATCATAAATACATCCTCTACTTTTTCGTCATAAAAAAATTAAAAATAAAATATGTAACTAAGTATGCATATACAGTTTCTTCTAATTTGTTTAAAATAAGTAGCATCAGCTGGGGCTCCTGGGTGGCTCAGTCAGTCGTTAAGCGTCTGCCTTTGGCTCAGGGCGTGATCCCGGCATTGTGGGATCGAGTCTCGCATCAGGCTCCTCCACTGTGAGCCTGCCTCTTCCTCTCCCACTCCCCCTGCTTGTGTTTCCTCTCTCACTGGCTGTCTCTCTGTCAAATAAATAAATAAAATCTTTAAAAAATAAATAAATAAACAATAAAATAAGTAGCATCATATATCTTGTTCAGATTTCTATTCTTTTGCGTATTTTGCTCACATTTTTCAACAAATGCACACATACACACACACACAACAAACACAAGTGTTTGCACATCTTTTCTTTCAGATTGTTTATCTCAGTCTCTCTAACTATATTCTCACTACAGAAGACAAATGTGGCAGATGCTGTTAGTGGTTAGTGGTGTGCTATCAAATAATGTTGGTGAACTGTTAGTGGTTTACTTAGCATATAAATTCCTTGGCTCCTTCTTCCTAACAGAATCCCTGTATCATTTAAGTGAGTCAAGGTAGGCCAACCACACTCCCAGATCCAGTTATGAATTCTTACTAATCAAGTGAATCATGGTGCTCCTCAGCCCTATACTGGTGAATGGTTCGGGGATGTGATTGCAATCTAAGTCTGCTAATGAGACATGTGGCGTTATTACCTGGGAGTAATCTGGGTAAGATTTCTTCACTCCATTGAATAACATGGACATTTTTCCCATTTGTGCATATCGTATTTAATATCTGTCACATCTCCAGTCATTTTGATGCCAAATGAATGATAAAGCCAATATTTGGAAAGGGGTAAATTAGGACAATCAGAGAGAAACAGAAAAAGAGCAAGAATTAGTTTGCCTAGATCCTGCCTTAGCCAGAGATTTCTCATGTGAACTTATAAATGCTTTAATTTTTTTAATTGCCTTGAGTCAAAACTGTATAATGTTTGTAATGTGTGCATCCTTAATGACATATTAGATGTGGACATCTTAAAAATGAATAACATAAAGCAAGAGTAAATGTATTATTCTGTGAAAGAAAAGAACACTGAAACTTGTATTGGGGAAGCCTGATTTTTATATTCAGCTGCATTATTTGATAGTTTTGGGTTAGGTGCCTCAACTAATTCTCAGTTTCTTCATTTTAAGTGAGGACAGTTATAAAGACTAAATTATAAGGTTTCTTTATAAATTTAATTTTGTATAATATGAGAGAATGAACATACTATAGTGCTTGGCACTTATTTGGAAAAAATAAATTGTTTTAAAGGTAAAAAATATCTTTTTATTATTTTTATAATGATAATGAAATAAGTCAATGTTTACATTAATATGAAATAAGTCAAATGTTTATATTAATATCTTTATTGTATGATAATAAAATAAGTCTTAATTATGTCTAATGTTTTCTTTTGGAAGAAAATGCAGCACTTGTTTTAAGGTAACACATTAAGTATCACAAAAAATTGAAAGAAAAAGCAAATGACTTGTTATTTTTTTAATTGTGTCACTTTACTTATTTGAGATAACGAGTAAGTGGAAAACGGTAAAAATGTATTAGCTTGAACAAATGTATAACAGAAGAGAAAATACTGTTAACAGAAGTCTAAACTAACTATATTATTGCAATGGTATTTCCATTATTTTTATAAGATGCAATTGCATATGTTAAACTCATAGCAAAGACCTATATTTAAATATAAACTACCAGATATCCTAAAATAAAAATAATTTCCAGAAGGAACGTTCAATATATTAACTACCCTTTTGTTCATGAACTTCTAATGAGATTTCCTTGGGGACATGAAAGACACATTTTCTGTTTGTGAAGATTGCCTGAGTAGGTGATTAGGCACTTACCGTCACTGTGGAGGAAAGTAAGATCATAGCAACTTATATATCTTAGAATAAAGAAAAAACATATTGGGATCCTGAAACCACTTTAATCTAGATAGACTAGTTGGGCTCTAACATCATATTGATGCATCAGTTTATTTCTTTATAAATTAGCTTAATATTTGCCTCATAGAACTGCCAAGATTCAAAACTTTCATAAGAATTGAGTAGTTACTGGAATAATTTAACTGTTCATTAAATATCTGCTTTGCATTTCTTTCTACCCTGTTTTTGTTGTATCTTTGTCTTCCTGACCTTCAGTGGCATGGTAAGGAACAAATTCCATTTTCTGAAGATGAAGCTTGCCATACCCATTCTCCATAAAAACATGTTTGGCTTCATGTCATCATGCTTTCCTTCTGCCCAAACTAGGGGCATCTTGCAAAGTTCACATCAATGACCCTCTCACAGTTGGTGCACATAGGATTTGCACTAGCAGCTTGCTAAATATTCTGGTACCAGGGGTCTACCTCAAAGTGTTCTGACTCAGTACTATGAATTTGTATTTTAATAAATACTCTAGATAACACCAGAAGAGGGAACACTGCAGTTGGTCTTTAGATACAAGTCCTGAACCCTTGTCACTATAACCAAGCCATAGTGTATTGCAATAAGGAAAAACATTAGAAACATAACTTGATAATATCAGAGAAGTCAAAGAGTATCTTCCTCCATTCAGGTTATGAGGATAATCACTCAATAGTAAAGGTAGTAGGTCAAGCCTGGGAATCATGGGAATCTTAGATTAGAATTCTGTGTTTTGCAGGGAAACTGTGTCATCACTTGTTTTAGTGTCCTGCACAACTAACTATAATTCTCCCATACATATTTTATGAGAGTAGTTCTACTGGTTGGCCCTAAGGATCCTGTCCTATTATGATCATGAAATATCATTTTTTACTATTACTTTTCCATGCTATTTAGGACTACCCCTTCATCCAAGAATGGTGTTTTCTTCTTCTCTGTCTTGGAATTTTACTTATTCTTTAATATCCAGATAAAACATCATATCTTCTGTGACTTGCAAAGTCTTCTCAAGTAGTTTTAGTTGCTCCTATATTTATATTTCTCTAACATCTCCAGAACTCCTATAAATTTTGTACTTTTTTTATTGTATTATACACTTTGGTCCTTGACTTTGGCCTATGGATTTTTTATTATGTATGTACCAGTTAAAGATTGAGTGCAATCAATAAAAGAGTGATAAATGCATCTTAACATACGTATCACTCAATCTGTCCTATTTACATATGACATAATGTCATCAGAACCATAGAAAGTTAATTGTCCATAAAAATGACCTTTCATGAGTACAAGCATATAGTTGACCCTTGAACAAGTTGGGGTTAGGGGTACCAGCCCCTCATGCAGTTAAAATTTGCCTATAATTTTTAATTGTGTCACTTTACTTATTTGAGATAACGAGTAAGTGGAAAACGGTAAAAATGTATTAGCTTGAACAAATGTATAACAGAAGAGAAAATACTGTTAACAGAAGTCTAAACTAACTATATTATTGCAATGGTATTTCCATTATTTTTATAAGATGCAATTGCATATGTTAAACTCATAGCAAAGACCTATATTTAAATATAAACTACCAGATATCCTAAAATAAAAATAATTTCCAGAAGGAACGTTCAATATATTAACTACCCTTTTGTTCATGAACTTCTAATGAGATTTCCTTGGGGACATGACAGACACATTTTCTGTTTGTGAAGATTGCCTGAGTAGGTGATTATGCACTTACCGTCACTGTGGAGGAAAGTAAGATCATAGCAACTTATATATCTTAGAATAAAGAAAAAACATATTGGGATCCTGAAACCACTTTAATCTAGATAGACTAGTTGGGCTCTAACATCATATTGATGCATCAGTTTATTTCTTTATAAATTAGCTTAATATTTGCCTCATAGAACTGCCAAGGTTCAAAACTTTCATAAGAATTGAGTAGTTACTGGAATAATTTAACTGTTCATTAAATATCTGCTTTGCATTTCTTTCTACCCTGTTTTTGTTGTATCTTTGTCTTCCTGACCTTCAGTGGCATGGTAAGGAACAAATTCCATTTTCTGAAGATGAAGCTTGCCATACCCATTCTCCATAAAAACATGTTTGGCTTCATGTCATCATGCTTTCCTTCTGCCCAAACTAGGGGCATCTTGCAAAGTTCGCATCAATGACCCTCTCACAGTTGGTGCATATAGGATTTGCACTAGCAGCTTGCTAAATATTCTGGTACCAGGGGTCTACCTCAAAGTGTTCTGACTCAGTACTATGAATTTGTATTTTAATAAATACTCTAGATAACACCAGAAGAGGGAACACTACAGTTGNGCAGTTGGTCTTTAGATACAAGTCCTGAACCCTTGTCACTATAACCAAGCCATAGTGTATTGCAATAAGGAAAAACATTAGAAACATAACTTGATAATATCAGAGAAGTCAAAGAGTATCTTCCTCCATTCAGGTTATGAGGATAATCACTCAATAGTAAAGGTAGTAGGTCAAGCCTGGGAATCATGGGAATCTTAGATTAGAATTCTGTGTTTTGCAGGGAAACTGTGT
>NC_048226.1:77154955-77211777 GCF_002007445.2 Ailuropoda melanoleuca
CTACACAGTATTTATGGAAAAAATCCACACATAAGTAGACGTGCACAGTTTGAACTCATGTTGTGCATTAATAATAGCTTAACATCTAAAACAGTTTAACAATAATGGTTTACTAATGAATTTCTTTAGACTTGAAATGCCCCAGTTGTAATTTTATAAATGCCAAATGTTTGATGTTTTAATTACTATATTTAGCTTTATTTATATTATGATTTACCCCTAGAACACACCCCTTACCTCTAGAAAATTATAATGATTACTTATAAAATCATGTTAATATAAAGTCTTAAAAAGTATACAATACCTAAATCTTCTTTGTTAAATTATAATTGGTTAAATAGATAAAATTAATTGCAATTTTAACAAAATGTGCTCTGCAAAGCAAAGTATATGGACATGATCTATACTCATATTAATGGTATGTTTTTTCCTCCAAGGAAATGATCATATATTACATTAACTCAGCTTGAAATCTAATCATGGAATTAATCAATGAGTTTAGTCTTTCCTGAAATTTACTTTAAAATATAAAAAAATTCAATTTATAAACTTTCAACTATAATATTTATAAATCTATAAATACAAGGCTTCGTATATGTGATATTATTAAAGTTCTCAATTGAATTTACAAAGCTTCTAAACATTATTTTTTGGTCATTGTATACATTTTAAATTGTAATTTAAATTTAATTAATAAATAAATTCATTCATTTTGACATCTTTCAGAAATATTTCCAGAGTAAATAATATCACTTTATAGTTTGATTTCTAATTTTTTTTTTTTAAGTAGGCTCCATGCCTAGTGTGGAGCCCAATGTGGAGCTTGAACTCACAACTCTAAGATTAATACCAGAACTGAGACCAAGAATCAGACACTTAACCAACTGAGCCACCCAGGCGCCCTTTATTTTCTACTTTGAATTAGAAATTCATTACATTAGCCAAACATAATTTGGAATTCTAATCATTTATAATTTGCAAGAACAAAAGTAGGCATTTTGAAATCTACATGTAACTTATTTTATTAGAAATAAGAACACATTAATTATTTAACTTTTTAAATTAATGATTATGATTCAACATATATTTATAGTCAATAATACAAAGTTAAAGTACAAATAATAGAGCCAGTGCAAAATGATGAAAAGTTTAAGATTATTAGAAAACTATTTTCATTAAAAGAAAAAGAATATAGATATTCATTTCAAAGGTTTGTATCATTTGGTTAGAGGTTTTCATTTAGGAAGTAGATTGCATAAAAGACTAAAAATTAGTTTGTGAATAAATGTATTGATCCTGGTTTCCTAACAAATTAATATTTGAATTGGCTCTATTTTAAGTTTGGGCTTAATTTGAAACTTAAACTTTCAGAGTTTTTACAAAAGATTTATTTATTTATTTTAGAGACAGACAGAGTGCAAATGAGAGGAGGGGCAGAGGGAGAGGGAGAGAATCCTCAAGCAGACTTCCCAGTGAGCTCTGAGCCCAACGTGGGGCTCGATCTTACTGACCCTAAGATCATGACCTGAGCCGAAATCAAAAGTCAGACACTCAACCGACCCAGCCACCCTAACATTTCAGATTTCACACCCCACCAAAATTCATTTAGGAAGCAAATCATGTTCTTCACAATACTCAATTTATTAACATCGATTTAGAGGACGTAGAAGTTCAATATGGTTCTGATTTCCTACAGAGTTGAAAATCTGGTAAATAAATGGAAGAGATTTTTATTAACCTTTACATTGCAATTTCATATATACTAAATAAATAGTAGTTAATAATACTATAATATTATTTTAAAATAATATGGAATAGAAATTATATGAACTGTTCTAGCCTTCTTAATAAATCAGAAAAAAGTTACATATGAAATGATAACTTGAAACTAGCTTAGATAATATATTTACCAAAAACAAAGGAATTACAGAAAAATAATCTGTAAAAAATTCGGAGTAAATATTTATTCAGTTAAAACCCAACCATTATGTTATTCTTAGAATATGAAATTTTGGGGCTCAGTTGGTTAAGTGTTTGTCTTCAACTCAGGCCATGATCCCAGGATACTGGGATCAAGCCCCACATCAGGCTCCCTGCTTAGCGAGGGTCTGCTTCTCCCTCTCCCTCTGCCTCCCACTTGTGCTCGCTCTCTCTCTCAAATAAATAAAATCTTTTTAAAAAATGAAATTTTATCTTGATATGTATAATATTGTCATAGAATTAATAGTTGGTAAGGCTTAATAAAACCATATTATTTAATACAAATGTGTTAAAGAGTTTGCACATTCATAAATCATAATTGTGTGTGCATAAATTCATTAGTGACAGTTTCTACACCTTAATTAAAAATTGTCATATAATAAAGCCCTGCAAATTCAATGTTTCAGTGTCAATACGAGGAATAATCATAGGAAAGCTTGAACAGATGTGTTGATTCAGTAGATATGGGGTACTTACATGACTGCAAATCAGAAAACAATTAGAATAGAATTTTCTCTGAGGATAAACACTTTAAAACCATTTTTATGGCAAGTTTTGCTAATATGCACTGGCTCTGTAGCTTACGTTGTATATCTCTGTGTTTTTATAGACCACATGTTGGTGAGCATTGGATTTCTAAAGGCTGCTGAACTATTGATTCCTCTTGATTTTTAGTGATGTTACTTCATGAAGCATCACCCTGTACAAGGATATTGATTTCAGCTTCACCCCTATCCCCAATTTGAATAGCAACACTTTCTAGCAGAGAAAGCAAATGTAATCTAGTTCAGAGCCACAGTCTAGATTAAAGCACCAATCTTTGCAGCAAACACAAATGCAGAATTCTGGGGACCATTACAGAAGGAATTAAAGGTCCAAAACAAAAGAATTCAGATTAATACTGAAAGCAAGCTACTAACATGCCAAACAAGGCTTTTATATAAATCCATTGATAAAGCAAATGTCCTATTCTAGACTGAGCATTATCTGTAAAAGGCAATATGCATCAAGTTTAGTAGGAAGCACTTGGAAGTTAAACTACTAAAAGAAAAAATACAAAAAGAAGAGTATGGTAAAAGAATCAAACCAAAGGTTTTTTTTGCTAGAAGTCTGGGTTTTCAAAAATCCTCAGGGAGAGAACTTATAAAAGGACAATTAGAATTTATGTATTATTATACTACTTATTTTCCTAGCTCTTAATTTTATCTTCTTTTATTTTTTTAATTTTTTTTAAATGTGGACTTTTGTCTGTTTTTTTAAAGATTTATTTATTTTAGAGAGAGAGTGCATGTGAGCAGGGGGAAGGGGCAGAGGGAGAGGGAGAGAATCTCAAGCAGGCTCCACGCTGAGCATGGAAGCCGATGTGGGGCTCCAACTCATGACCCCGAGATCATGACCTGAGTTGCAATCAAGAGTCAAATGCTTAACTAACCCAGGCACCCCATGTTCTGTCAATCTTTAATGCCCCAGATTGAAGTTCTTCCTGCATATCCATTTTATTTGTATCATTACATGTTAAAAATATTAAGCTAAAAATGGGGCATCTGGCTAACTCAGTTAGTAAAGCATGTGATTCTTGATCTTAGGGTTGTGAGTTCAAACCCCACATTGGGTGTAGAGATTACTTAAAAAAAAAAACTTAAAAATACTAAGCTAAAAAATAAAATGGTGTAATACAAGCAGATGAAGCAACAGAGAGAATAAAGAAACAAAGTTTATCAAGAAAATCTGCTAATATAATGCATAAATACAATCTGAAGGAAGCATCATAAATCAATGGGAGGAGTGGAGAATGTAAAAATTGGTATAAAAATAGTTTTTAGAGAAAAATCCTCACATCAAATAATATTCAAATCTATTAAATATTTTGATATAAAACAAATCAATAAATAAAAATAAGAAGGAAATTGAACTGAATATTTATTTGATTTTTGATTAGAAAGGATTTTGAAGAATGAGCTTCTTGGTGCCAGATATGTATTTATTTTATTTATTTTATTTAATTTTATTTTTTATTTTCTTTTGTCCCAGAACCAAACGAATCAAACATGTTACAGACTTTCAATGAGGATTTACTGGAGAAATAAAATTAACCAATTCATTAATAGATTATAGCTTAGTTAACTTAATTAAACTTCATTTCCTACTTTGTTTTATTTTTTCTTTTGATTTTCATTCTCTCCAGGTTTACATGTTTCAAAGAAGCAAATTAAATCCATTTTTTAAAGATTGTGTTTATTTATTAGAGAGAGAGAGAGAGATAGAAATCACGAGCAGGGGGAGGGAGAGAGAAGTCTGCTTGAATATTCTCTCCCTCCCTCTAGTTCTGCCCCTCCCCCTGCTCACCCATAACACTCTCTCTTTCTCTCTCTCTAAAATAAATAAATCTTAAAAAAAGAGAGAGAGAGAGAAAGAGAAAGAAAAACATTCATATGGGGTACCTGGGTGGCTCAGTTAGTTAAGCATCCAACTCTTGGTTTCAGCTCAGCTCATTATTTCAGGGTTGTGAGATAAGTCCCTTGTAGGGCTCTGCTCTCAACACAGAGTCAGCTTGGGATTCACTCTCTCCTTCCTCTCTGCCCCTCCCCTTGCTTTCTCTCTCTCAAATAAAAATATGCTTCATATACATCTCCTAGAATACTTCATCATTTTAATTTTCATCTTCTCTTTCCTTTCTCCCTATTGTACCTGCCCTGTTCATTTCCGTTTCTACTCCCAGAAGTTTTTTTACCTTAGTCATTATGTTTTTTCTCTGATTTCTGTAGTTGCTAATACAATGGAAGTCTTGCATCAGTGGCATTTCCCACATGCCCACTCTTGGATTTTGTTAAGACGCCTTGTCACCTAGGTTCTTTTATTTTTTTAAGCTTTTTTTTTTTTTTGGTCCTAGAGATTTTGGCTTTACTACCTTTATTGCTCTAATATTATGGCATCTTAAATCAACTGAATATTTTGCTACTATTGCTAACTTCTTCCAAGTATACGTAACACTTTAAAATACAATATGGCAATTGGTTACAGTTCCAGCTATATTAAGATGGTTAAATTTTATTATACCTCAAACAGTTAAGTAGACATGAAGATAAAATGACTAATTCTGACAAGTTGGCTATAGTAATAATGAAGAAGCACATTTGAAGATCCATGTGAAAGCCTGAGTACACTGGCTTTATGAAATGAACATATATAAAACAACAGTGTTTATTATGTTAGTTTGTGTAGGATATATTTAAATGTATGCTTTCTAGTAAATCCATGAATTATACATTATTGTAGGAGTTTTTCTATTTCCTTTACACTCTTTAAAGCTAACATATTCAAGAATTTCAAAGAAAGATAAACAACCAAAAAAAAAAAATAGGAGAAATTCTGGGGCGCCTGGGGCTAAGTCGTTAAGCATCTGCCTTTGTCTCAGGTCATGATCCCAGCATCAGGCTCCCTGCTCACGGGAAGCCTGCATCGGGCTCCCTGCTCACGGGAAGCCTGCTTCTCCCACTCCCCCTGCTTGTGTTCCCTCTCTTGCTGTGTCTCTCTCTGTCAAATAAATAAAATCTTTAAAAAATATAGGAGACATTTTTGTCTTTGAAATGGGAACATGTTTCTTATATTGAAGATGGTTTAATATACAAAAAACCCATTTTAATTAAATATTGGATCTTTTCATCAGGTACTATGTTATTTAACTAAGTATATTTTCATTTATTTCTAAATTCCAATTAACAGATGATAAGTGATGACACCCTCAGTCTCAGATTCAGGGAAATAAACAGGGAATAGTGAGTACTAGGAAGGAAGCAATGCCTTGCCCCAAAAGGAACAGAAGACTCTTAGCTTGGTCCGATTGTTCCTGTGCCACCATACAGGCTTTGTCACACCAGATTCTCCTTTTCACCAGTGAAGCTATAAAATCAGAGTTTTAAATTAAAAATAAATAAACACTGTCATTAATTATTATTTAAAATTTGCCAAAGGAAATGATGAAGGTTGATAGTGCACACCTCAAAAAACATCTTTTAGCCTCTATTTGACAAATTTGAAGCATCTGTACAAACATTTTTGTTCTCACACTTAGAACTTTATCACTATTTACTATTTTAAGGATCACGTATGAATCTTTTTTCTAAGTTTTTGAATTTCTTATTGAAACTTAATGATGTGGATAATGTCCATAGGCAAAAAGAGGAATTAAAAAATATCCACCACAGTAAAACAGAGAAAATGAATTACTACTGAGTGTAGGTTACATGTGTGTTATCTTCTCAGGGTTTTTTAAGATTTTGTCTGAAAGCCTGGGCAAAATATGCCTCAAATGGATGAAATAAGCATGTGTGTGCAATTTTAAATATAACTTTGCTATGTAATACAATATACTGTAAATGCAATGCAATGTAAATTGTTTTGTTTGGTGCCACCAAAGTTTTTTGAAAAATACAAGTATGAGACATTTACATTTCGGATTATACTATCACAGATATTAAAGTATATACACACCACAATATTTAAAACATGTATTATTGTGTTGATAACCTCAATCTAACCTGAAAACGTAATACTAATTAACACTGAATAATGTAGTGTTGTTGAATCATTATTTTGTACTCCTGAAACTAATATAGCACTTTATATTAATTATACTTCAATTTAAAAAGCGTAATATTGATTAAAATAATTTAAATTTAGTAGTTCAAAGAACTGATTTATAAAAAGGTAAAGATATACACAAGTAATGTCAAATTTCTTAGTCTTCTAAAGAAATATAATGAGAGTTATATATTATTACATTTGGTCTTTAATTTGTGAGGATTAGACTTTTCCATTTAGAAAAGGTTAAAATCTCTTATAAAAACAAATTCTTATAAGAACTTTGTATAAGAGAATGTTTTTTCCCCTCTACTCATTAAAGTTTGTCATACTTTTATATTACAACGTCTGATGAAATTTTATTGCAATGACAGAAATATTCATTTATTAATTAGAGGTCAAAGTAGTATAAATTCATTTTTCCAAATTATTGTTATAAGTTTGGATATTTCTTTGAATACACAGTGAAAGTGTAATGAGAATGAGAACAAAAAGAATGTTAAAAATAACCATCAAAGAACCACCTAGTTATTCAACATATTTGAGAGTTGTTCTCAAATTGATCCTGAGTTTTGAAAAGAAACACCCCACTCTGATTACATGAATAAAAAATAAAATACTGAAATTAAATTTATTATGAGTGAATTAGAATATAGAACATTAAGTACTAAAATTTGAGGGTAACATAATCTCTACCTTATTTTTAAATGACCAAAGCAAAGTATATTTGTATTATATATATAAATATATACATACATATAATATATGTATGTATATTTGTTATATACATGTATATATGTGTATACACACACACACACACAATCAGTTTTGTATTACAGATTGGAGTTCTTCATATGTACTGCCAAATCATGGCTACTATACATGGCACTGTATAGTAACTAACATTACATCCCATCTTTTCTCATCTTTGTATTTAGGAGTATTTTGTGAATATGATAACAGAGTATAAGTAAGAATAATAGAATTAAGGAGCCACAGAAAATAAGAAAATGAAAAATTAAGCTATAACTCATCATCCTATTCCTAGGGATTACCTATAGGTATGGTTGCAAATGAAGCATGTTTACTTACTCAGGTTTTAGCAAAGTTTTTCTTCTCTTTTGTTGAATAAATCATAAGGAAAAATGATAAAGGAAAAATGGTATGTACATGATAGTGGTATGTGATTGTCAGACAAGACTTTGCAAGCTAGTCAATCAGAGTAAAGAGGAAAGGAAACAGATCATCAATCAAAAAATAATATCTTATTGCTTCACTCACAGGGCACTACCATCACATTTAATGCACTATGCACTGGGTCCTGTTCTTCAGCACCAAGAGTTGGCAGTGTTAATGAGATTACAAGGTAAATGTGAACCATGTAGAAAATTATGTGATATTATAGAGTCAACTCATATACTGATAATGATTGATATCCTTGAGCATTTACTGAATTAGTATTAGTTGTATTAGCAAGGGTGAGTTGTCAGAGAATGTATCAAAGTAGAGTGTGTCCTTAAGGTAGTCTTTGAATGAATGTAAGATTTGTATCGGTAAATCACTATAAAAAATGTTTTTAAAAAACCCATGGTTATATACAAAATCAGTGTTTTATTAACTAAAAATGAACATCCAAAATTGAAATTAAAAAAATAATTTCATTTACAGTAACAGAACAAAAAGAACAAAATAAAACAAGATCCCTATCCCTCTAACTCCTTTTCATCTTTAAAAAAATAAAAATAAATATAATGCAGATAGTACTAAACCTAATCTTTAATTTACTGACGTATGTCATAAATATTTTTCTGGACATCTGATTTTAAAAAATGGTAAAAGATGCTTGTGTTTTGTGCAACTTAAATAGTCTCCTGATATTTGCTATGTCGATTTTTCCAATTCTTCATCAATGTAAATAGGGCTGTAAGGAACATCTATGAACAGAAACCCTTAACAACATAGTTTAGTTCCTAAATTTATTTCTATGAGTTACTTGGTTAACACATTGTAAAGTTTTAATAATTTTGATACATTCAACAAAGCATTATTTTTTTTTACAAAGTATTACTTTAATTCACAAATTGATTTCAGTTCAAATTTCAAAATTAAGTTTACAAATAAAAGTAAATTTTATATTTATTTCAATGAATATGTGAGTAATTTTATATTAAATGACATTGTATCTCCAAGGTAAAACAATTGCTTAAGAATTCTATGTAAAAAATCATAGAATATATCCTCATAGCACCATGACTTCCTAATGGAAGTGAAGCGGAGTGAACTGGAAAGGATTGGATGGTAACAATCTTTCCAACTGCGATTACATGGGCAATTCATGCAGAGTACAATTGTTTTGCAATTGCCAATCATGAGAGTTTCATGTGTTTTAATAAAATTCTATCATATTAAGTATGAAAACTTTTATAAAGTTCTAAACACATACAACTTAGACACATACAAGAGGTTCAAAAGTGTCAGAAAACAACCTGGTTAAAAAAGAACTGCAACAAACAGCACTTAAATTTGTGTGGAACCAGAAAAGGCCCCAAATCACCAAGGAATTGCTGAAAAGGAAAAACAAGCTGGGGGCATCACATTGCCGGATTTCGAGCTACAAAGCTGTGATCACAAAGACAGCATGGTACTGGCACAAAAACAGACACATAGACCAATGGAACAGAATAGAGAACCCAGAAATGGACCCTCGGCTCTTTGGGCAACTAATCTTTGATAAAGCAGGAAAAAACATCCGGTGGAAAAAAGACAGTCTCTTCAATAAATGGTGCTGGGAAAATTGGACAGCTACATGCAAAAGAATGAAACTTGACCACTCTCTCACACCATACACAAAAATAAACTCCAAATGGATGAAAGACCTCAATGTGAGACAGGAATCCATCAAAATTCTAGAGGAGAACATAGGCAACAACTTCNATAGTCTGTAACCTCTTTGACATCAGCCACAGCAACTTTTTTCATGACACAACTCCAAAGTCAAGAGAAACAAAAGAAAAAATGAAACCTCATCAATAAATGAGTGAAACCTCATCAAGATAAAAAGCTTCTGCACAGCCACGGACCAGTCAAAAAAACTAAGAGGCAGCCCACAGAATGGGAGAAGATATTTGCAAATGACACAACAGATAAAAGACTGGTATCCAAGATCTACAAAGAACTTCTCAAACTCAATACACGAGAAACAAATAAACAAATCATAAAATGGGCAGAAGATATGAACAGACACTTTTCCAATGAAGACATACAAATGGCTAACAGACACATGAAAAAATGTTCAAAATCATTAGCCATCAGGGAAATTCAAATCAAAACCACACTGAGATACCACCTTACGCCAGTTAGAATGGCAAAGATAGACAAGGCAGGAAACAACAAATGTTGAAGAGAATGTGGAGAAAGGGGATCCCTCCTACATTNCCTCCTATCCTGTTGGTGGAAAGGCAAGTCGCTACAGCCACTTTGGAAAACAGTGTGGAGGTCCCTTAAAAAGTTAAATTTGAGCTACCCCACGATCCAGCAATTGCACTACTGGGTATTTACCCCAATGATACAGTTGTAGTGAAGAGAAGGGCCATATGCACCCCAATTTCATAGCAGCATGTGCACAATAGCTAAATTGTGGAAGAGGAGCCGAGATGCCCTTCAACAGATGACTGGATTAAGAAGCTGTGGTCCATATATACAATGGAATATTACTCAGCTATCAGAAAGAACGAATTCTCAACATTTGCTGCAACATGGACGGCACTGGAGGAGATAATGCTAAGTGAAATAAGTCAAGCAGAGAAAGACAATTATCATATGATTTCTCTCATCTATGGAACATAAGAACTAGGAGGATCGGTAGGGGAAGAAAGGGATAAAGAAAAGGGGGGTAATCAGAAGGGGGAATGAAACNTGAGATGTCCTTCAACAGATGACTGGATTAAGAAGATATGGTACATATATACAATGGAATATTACTCAGCCATCAGAAAGAACTATTACCCAACATTTGCAGCAACATGGACAGGACTGAAGGAGATTATGCTAAGTGAAATAAGTCAAGCAGAGAAAGGCAATTATCATATGGTTTCACTCATTTATGGAACATAAGAAATAGCAGGAAGATCAGTAGGAAAAGGAAGAAGAAGAATGAAGGGTGGGTAAACATAAGGGGGAATGAACCATGAGACTATGGACTCTGGGAAACAAACTGAGGACTTCAGAGGGGAAGGGGTTGGAGGATTGGGATAGGCCAGTGATGGGTATTAAGGAGGGCACATATTGCATGAAGCACTGGGTGCTATATGCAATAATGAATCATGGAACATGCATCAAAAACTAAGGATGTACTGTATGGTGACTAACATAGCATAATAAAAAATTACTATAAAAAATAAGTAAAACAATAACAGCAGAAAAAAATAATAACATAAGGATAAAAAAAAACCAGTATGACTGCAACAAACCAAAAAAGTTCCTCACAGAAAAAAGGAACAATCATCAAAATAAAATAACTATGGAATAGAAGAAAATATTTGCAAACTATATGTCTGACAAGGGTTGATATCTAAGATATATAAGGAACTCCTACAACTCAATCTCAAAGAAACAATCAGATTAAAAATTGGAGAGATAATTTGAATAGACCTTTTTTCCAAAGAAGACATACAGCTGGCCAACAGGTATATGAAAAGAAACTCAATATCACTAATCAAAGAAATGCACATCAAAACCACAATGAAATATCAACAAATGTTGGTGAGAATATAGAGAAAAGAGAATCCTGGTACACTGTTAGTAGAAAGCTAAATTGGTACAGCCACTTTGAAAAGCAGTATGGCATTTCCTTAAAAATTAAAAATACAACTGATATGATCCAGCAATCCCATTTCTGAATATAAATCCAAAGGAGATGAAATCAATGCCTCAAAGACATATCTACACTCCCATGTTTATTGCATCATGATTATTCACAATAGACATGGAAACAACGTAAGTGTCCATTGACAGATGAAGGGATTAAAAATGTAATAGATAGATATTTAATTAATTAATGGAACGGAATATTATTCAGCTACAAAAAGAAGGAAATTCTACCATTGACAATAACATAGGTGGAACTTGAGGATATTATGTTAAGTGAAATAAATGAGACAGAGAGACAAATACCATATGATTTCACTTTTAAGTGGAATCTAAAAACATCAAACCAGGAACAGAGTAGAATGGTAGTTGCTAAGGGCTGAAGAATGTAGGAAATGGAAGATATTGGTCAAAGGGTAAAAAGTTTTAGTTTTAAGAGAAATAAGTTCTGGGAATCTCATGTACACATAGATTTATAGCATATCTATATTATATGGATACTATAGTTATAGTTATCTGTAACTATAGGTAACAATAATGCACTGTATACTTGGACGTTGCTGAGAGTAGAATTGTAATATTGTCACCATAATAGCAGCAACAACAAAATGGTAATTATGTGAGGTGAGCCTGTAGGGCATGCTAACATTGGGGAGCATGTAGAGCAACGGGAATTCACTTGTTTGCTACAGGGAATGCAAAATGGTACAGCTACTTTGGAAGACATTTTGGTAGTTTCTTACAACATTAAATATACTGTTACCATACAGTCTAGCAGTTTTGATTCTTGATATGAGTGAAAATTTGTGTCTACACAAAAACCTGCTTGTGAATAATTGCTTTCTTCATAATTGCTAAAAGTTAAAAGCCACCAGGAGGTCCTTCAGTGGGTGGATGCATCAATAAACTGTGATACATCCAGACAATGAAATAGTATTCAGTGCTTAAAAAAAAAAGAAAAAGAGAGAGAGAGAGAGAGAGAGATCAAGACATGAAAACACATGAAGGAAACTTAAATGCATATTACTAAGTAACAGAAGCCAATGTGAAAGGATATAAAACTATATGATTCCAGCTATATGACATTCTAGAAAGGATAAACTATAGGGAGAGTTAAAATATCACTGGATGTCAAGTGTTGGGAGATAGAGAAGAATGAATAGTCAAAGAATAAATAAAAATGTATAGAGATCAGTGGATTTTTAGGGCAATAAAACTTCTCTGTATGATTGATCCTCTAGTAATAGAAAAATATCATTTTACATTTATCAAAACCCATAGAATATAAACACCAAGAGTGAGTCCTTCTGTAAATATGTGTCAGTGTAGGATTAAACTACGTCACAATGGGTGTAACAGGTGTACCACCCTGGTAAAGCATGTTGATAGTAGGGAGGCTATGCATGTGTAAGGCAGGAGGTATATGGGAATTCTGTACTTTTTCTCAATTTTGCTATGAACATAAAATCACTCTAAAAAATAATGTCTATTTTTAAAAAATAAGTGTATGTACAAAGCAGTATTTAATGTGACTATATTATTATATTTTTTTCTTATTTCTTCTATGGCATGCTTTTTAAAAATTCCATTAAATATTTTTATCTGGGTACCCTTGTTTTGTATATTTGAAAATAGCATGCATTTCTTGTAAAGACTACGATTTATTCAACTTTGTTGCTGTTTTTATTGGATTTTACTTTATGCCCTGATGTTTTCATGGATGAATACCTCAAATATGTAAGGAAATATTGTTATTTGTGGCTTTATAAGTTATAGAAATTCCTCACTCTTTAGCACTGTCTTCAATGCCAATTCATGAAAGTTTTCACAGTAAATATTTATATCTATGTTATGAATTTGTTGTGAAAAGGTGTTTCAAATAATTAGGATAAAGTGAGGTCAAGGAACTTTTCATTTTCTTTTACCTTACTTTCCAAAACCATCCCCACAGAAACCACAAGCAAAGAACTTTATTTTAGTCTCAAATTTAAGGATAAGTGCAAAATATGAAGGCATTTGAGGAGGATATTTAAATTGGAGCACATTTTGAAATAGATGAAGTCATCTATATAATAAGGTATGTTGCTGTAGGGTAAAATGCATAATGTCAATTTTCAGATTCTTCAGTATCATGGGATTTTGAGCTATTGGCTTGAAATGTACAACTATTGTCAGAAGGTCCTAAGCTCATAGGAAAAAAAAAAAAAAACCAGACATTTGATGGATGTTTTTTCAGGTCTTTTCATTTCCAAGGCAGTTAATTATATGGAATTGTGACAATTACTCTGGCGCTTTAGGGATGAAATGCCTAAGCACAGCTATAACAGTTTGAGCAGCATGTCACTATCATCTAGGAACTCAGCACTGCTTTCAGATTAAAAGTCTTCTCATTAAAATATTAACATTATGAAAGCAGAACAGCTAAGGTTGGACTTTAAACAAAGTAAATTTATTTTATTTTATGTTCTTATATATCTCATAGATATAGTTAAGCATATAATTAAGAATGTGTGAACTTTGGGGGTGCCTGGATGGCTCAGTTGGTTGAATGACTGACTCTTGATTTCAGCTTGGGTCATGATATCAGGGTCCTGAGATCAAGCCCCACATTGGGCTCCCGTGCTCAGCATGGAGTCTGCTTGAGATTCTCTCCATCTGCTCGTATCACACTTGAGCTCACTCTCTCACTCTGTAAAATAAATAAATAAAATCTTAAAAAAAAAAAAAGAATGTGAACTTCGATGAAAAAAAGTCTCTTCAACCAATGGTGTTGGGAAAATTAGACAGCCACATGCAGAAGAATGAAACTGAACCACTTTCTTACACCATACACAAAAATAAGTTCAAAATGGATGAAAGACTTAAATGTTATTCTATCAAAATCCTAGAGGAGAACACAGTCAGCAGTCTCTCTGACCTTGGCTGTAGCAACTTCTTGCTAGACACAGCTCCAAAGGCAAGGGAGATAAAAGCAAAAATGAACTATTGGGTCTTCATCAGGATAAAAAGCTTTGCACAGCAAAAGAAACAATCAACAAAACTAAAAGGTAAACTATGGAATAGGAGAAGATATTTGCAAGTGACATATCATATAAAAGGCTAGTATTCAAAATTGATAAAGAACTTACCGAACTCCATGCAAAAAATAAAAAATCCAGTCCAGAAATGGGCAGAAGACACAAACAGACATTTCTCCAAAGAAGGCATACTAATGGCTAACATTCATATGAAAAAATGCTCAACAGCACTCATCATCAGAGAAATATAGATCAAAACCACAATGAGATACCATCTCACACCAGTCAGAATGGCTAAAATGAACAACTCAGGAAAGAGCAGATGTTGGTGAGGATGTAGAGAAAGGGGAACCCTCTTAACGCTATTGGTGGGAATGGAAACTGGTGTAGCCACTCTGGAAAACAGTATGGAGGTTCCTCAAAAAGTTAAAAATAGAGCTACCCTACAATCCAGCAATCACACTAGTAGATATTTATCCAAAGGATACAAACATAGTGATTTGAAGGGATACTTACACCCCAATGTTTATAGCAGCAATGCCCATAATAGCCAAAATATGGAAAGAGCCCCGATGTCCATCAACATATAAATGGATAAAGGTACACACACACACACACACACACACACTCCATTGAGTGTATGGAATATTACTCAGCCATCAAAAAGAATGAGATCTTGCTGTTTGCTATTTGCAATGACATGGATGGAACTAGAGTGTATTATGTTAAATGAAATAAATCAGTCAGAGAAAGATACCACATGATTTCACTTATATGTGGAATTTAAGAAATAAAACATGAACATAAGGGAAGGGAAGGAAAAAGAAAATAAGATAAAAACAGAGAGAGGGGCAAATGGTAAGAGACTCTCAACTTTAGGGAATAAACTGAGGGTTGCCGGAGGGGAGGTGGATGGGGGAATGGGGTAATTGGGTGATGGGCATTAAGGACAGTACTTGATGTAATGAGCACTGGGTGTTAAATGCGACTGATAAATCACTGAACTCAACCCTGAAACTAATATTACACTATATTGTAATTTATACATTGAATTGCGATATATATATTGAATTGTAATTTATATGTTGAATTGTAATTAAAAAAAAACACACAATGTGACCTTGTGTCCTATTTGCCTATGTTCAAACGTTGGCTTCCCAACTTTCTAGCTTAGAATCCTGTACTAGTTACTTCTTTGCAACAGAGCTTCCTCATCCGTACATAAGAGTTGTTAGTGTCTTTTTCAAAGAAAGCCTATAAAATTAAATTAGGTAAGTCCCATAAAGTTCTTGGAACAGTGTTTAGCATGATTAGTGCTCAAAAATTAACTATTGTTAGTGGTACTATCTCATTGCTTATTGTTAAGTAATTATAATAATGTTATAATTTTTACCACTTATTTTGAGTAACATCCCTGTATTCTCGAAAAGTAAAAGATAACAAGAAGTTTAATAGCTCTCATTCTCTTTCTAAACAGCTGACCATTCACAGAATTGTTATCTCCAACAAAAGTGGAAAAGAAGTTAATTATAAAATAAACTATTTAAGAACTTTTTTGCATATGGATTTTATCTTTGTTATTTCATACTTATTCAATAACATTAAAAAATATATTACTTATTAGTAATGCTTATCAAGTTTACTAAATTAATATTTTCATTACTAATGATGTTGATACTACAAAAATATACATTCAATATTTATAAAAGTATTTTATTAACTATTAATTCTTCCAAACTGTTAGAATTTCCCCAAACATTGACTAAGAACAGCTTAGAATATTCTGCTAAGTGAAAGAACAATAGAAATGCTAAATGCACATTTACATTTTTTAAATGTTTTCTTAAGGAGGTCAGGCTAGAAAAAATGAAGAAATTATGTCCTTTGACAAGCTTTTGAGCATAACCCATAGTGAAATATTTATCATTCTTGCCCAAATGACATATTTAAGTCATATTTATCTCCCATGATTTAAAGGGAATATTCCAAATTATTGCATTCCTCTGTAGACTTGTATTTTTCTGATGCACTAAAAAAAATGATCTCAGCTCATGCACCTCATGCCTACAGGGAAATTGAGATTGATAATTATGAATTCTAGAAAATTTTACTTAATGGAAATGTGGATATTCAAAATAAAAAAAATACAAAGAATTATGAATATGTAGGTAAATATAAAACATTGTTCTGTATCTTTTCAAGAATATTGAGAGTGACAACTTAGATTAAAAATATACACAATTTATTTTGTGGTTTACAACAAAATGTGGTATGAAACGTACAATAAAACAGCATATAAAGAAAAATAATAAATAAAATAAAGATAAAATAAAAAATAACACAGAAGCAAGAAGAGAGGAAATGGGTTTTTACAGCTGTACAAATCTTTTAAAAAATAAGTTAGAAATATTTGAAGCTAAATTGTAGTACTTTGAAAATGTATAGGCATTTTATTTAGATTTTTAGCAGCTTTATTGAAGTATAATTTGCATACAATAGACTGCATGTATTTAACATGTACAAACTGAGGGGTTTTGAAGCTACAATCAAGATACTGAACGTATCCATAAAATCATAAATTTCCACAGGCTCTTTTGGAATTCCTCCCTACTACCCATCATGACCCTGTCCTCAGTAAACCATAGATCTTCTCTCACTGCACATTAGTTCTCATGTTCTGTAGTTTTACATAAGTTGAATCATATGTTATGTACTTTTATATAAGTTGTTGCTGTTTGCGATTAATAGTCCGGCTTCTTATGCTTAGCAGAATTGTTTTTTAAGATTCATAAATCTATTGTGGATACAAATAGTCCTTTTTGTTTATTGCTGAGTAGTATTCCATTGCACAGATATCCCACAATTTATTTATCTATTCACCAATTGATAAACATTTGGTTAGTTTCCAGGTTTTAGATATTACTATAAACCAGTCATAAACATTAATGCAAAGTTTTTTAAGTGCATATGCCATCATTTCCCTTGGGTAAATACTTAGCAAGAAAATGGCTGGGTCATATAAAAGGTATGTTTTTAACTTTTTTAAGAACCTGTCAGATTTCCTAAGTGTTTGTGCCATTTTATATCCCTAATAACAGTGAATGAGAAAGGCACTCCACATCCTTGCTTAGACTTGTTATGGTCATGCAGACTCTTCTGACAATGAACAAGGTACATATCTTCATTTATTTATGTATTATGTGTTTCTATATTATGTATTCATAAGTTTACCTCAATATTTGTAGTTCCAGTTATATAGGTATTCTTCTACTCTTGTTATATTTATCTCTAAATATTTTATATTTTTTGATGCTCTGGTAAGTGATGGCTTAAAATTTCAATTTCCATTTGTCCACTGCTCTTTTATACAAATACAATTGATGTGTGTATATTGGTATTGTATCATAAAAATCTGCCTGAACTCACCTAATAGTTTTAACTAGCTTATTTGTAGAGCTCATTACACTTCCTGCTAGAACAGAGTTCTCCAGCAGCAACTCTACTGGCATTTTGGACTGTATAATTATTTGTTGTGTGAGGCTGTTCTGTGCGTTGTAGCATCTTTAACAGTGTCCTTGGCCTCTACACACTAGATGTCAGTAGTACCCCACTAGTTTCTGTAATAAAACTATCTCCAGATATTGCCAAATATCTCCTGGTGGCAATATCACCCCTAATGTAAAACCACTGATATAGTTATTCATGTCATCTGTGAATAAAGACAGTTTTGTGATTCCTTTCCATTCTGCATGTCTTTTTGTCTTTCACTTACTTGCCCTATTGCATCAGCAAGAACTTCTAGTACAATGTTGAACAGAAGCAGTGAATATGGGTATACTTGTTTCGTTCTTGATCTTAGGGTGGGTATATTCTTTTGCCATTTGGAATGATGTTAGCGAAAGGTTTTTCATAAATGTCCTTCTTCAGGTTAAGAAAGTTACCTTCTATACCAAGAGTGTTGAGTTTTTATCAGTAATGGGTGTTGGAATTGATCAAATGTTATTTGGTGTTATTCCATCATTTAAGATTATCATATTTCTTTCTCTTTTAAATCTTGCTATTATTATAAATTATGTTGGCTGATTTTTTTAATGTAAAGCAACCTTACATTAATGAGATAAACCTCACTTGGTTATAATGCTTTCCCCATTATATTTATAACTGAAATTTATTTGCAAAAATTTTATTTAAAATGTCTACATTTAAATCCATGGAGGATAATACTCTGTAGTTTTCTTATAATGCCTTTGATTTTGGTTAAAGGTAAACTGACTTCACAGAATAAGTTGGAATGTATTCCCTCTTCTTCAGTTTTTGGAAGCACTTTTTGCTGGATTGTTTGATGTTTGGTAGGATTCCACAGTGAAGCCTGTGAACCTAGACTTTGCAGTAAGACTTAAAAATACAAATTTAATTTGTTTAATAGATATGAGGCTACTCATATTATACATTTCTTCTTGAATAACTGGTAATTTTGTCTTGGGCAAGTGTCTGTTTCACATTTTGTAGAATTAGTGACATGCAATTCATAATTACCTATTCTCTTATAAGCTGAATATCTGTGTTCCCTCAAAATTCATATGTTAAAACCTAATTCCCAGTGTGATGATTTTTGGAGGTGGGGCCTTTGGGTCCTGTGGTCATGAGGACTTCTCCCTTATAAAAGATTAGTGCCCTTATTAAAACATATCCCAAAGGTTTCCTTGCCACTTCTACCATGTGGAGACACAGAGGGGGAAAAAACGGCCACCTACGAACCAAGAAGCCGCTATTACTAGACACTGAATCTGCTGGCACTTTAATCTTGGACTTCTCAGCCGCTAGAACTATAAGAAATAAATTTCTGTTGTTTATAAGTGACCTAGTCCATCATATTTTGTTATAGCCGCCTGAACTAAGACATTATGCTTTTAACAACTATAGCAGATTTTGTTATAATTGATTTTTGCTACTTTCTTTGTATTTTCTATTTTAGTGATTTTTTTTTAATCTCACCTCTATCACTGACTTTCCTCTACTTACTTTAGGTTAAATTTACTCATCCTTTTTGTGTTTATTATGTTGTAAGTTAAAGTCATTGATATGAAACTATTTTTCTTCTCTAGTATTGGCATATACCACTATACATTTACCACTACCTCATTCCTTAGTGGCAGTCTACAAATTTTTTTTTTTATATTTGTGTTTTTTACTTTCACTGAGTACAAAATGCATTGCATTTTTAATGCCATCTCCATTTTCATTCAGTAAAAATATTCTCTAACTTCCTTTTTAATACCTTCTTCAATCCATGCATTATTTAAAAGTTGTTAATTTGTTTTATATTACTTGGGATTTTTCCAGAGATCTTTCTGTCATTGACTTCTAGTAAAACTCCTTTGTAGTCAGAGAATATACTTTGATGATTTAAATCCTTTAAATTTATTCAGAGTTATTTTATGGCCCAGAATATGGGCTATTTTGGTAAATCTTTGTACACTTGAAAAAATGTATATCCTTTTTTTATTGGATAGAGTGATCTGTACATGTTAATTAGGTTAAAGTTTGTGATAGTATTCATCTATGCTGTTTGTTTGTTTTGTCTTACTGATCTATCAATTATTAAGAAAGGAGTATTAAAGTCCTAACTCTACTGTGTGCTTTCATTCTTTACTTTTAATCTATTTATGACTTTATATTTAATATGGGTTCTTTTTGGTCTGGCTAGTTCATCAGATCTTATAATCTCTCTCTTTTAATTAAAGTTAGATCATTTACATGTATTGTGACTAGTCATATTAGATAAATCTATCTCTTGTTATTTCTTTTCTATTCATTCCAAATGAGGATAAGAGAGAATAGTAAGCAATAGAGCAGTGATTCAGATTCATGGTGGGTATATTCTAAAACTTGTTTTAATTATTTCCTAACATAAATGATCAGGACTATGAAGGAGACAAATATTATTCATTCATTCATTCATTCATTCATTCATTCATTCATTCTATGGACATTTATTGCTTTTCACACATTGTCTTTGTCCTTCAAGGTAGCTATATCTAATAGGTAGTCATGACACAGAATTGAAAAGTAACAAATTATATGATAGTAGTTTCCACCCTTGACCAATTACATAAAACCATTATTGCTGTGACTTTAACCTACCACACCACCAATGACACACTGTCAAAGCCCCCTGCCTCCCTATAAAAGGATTTACATGTAGGATAGTTTGAATTGTACTCAACAAGGTTTTGGGCCAAGGAGAGTGCTTTTCAGTTGAATTACAGGCTGTGTGCACATAACTGTGTCCTTAAGGCCCACACCCAAAATTCAAGAGTGAATGTTTATGGATCCCCATTTTCTCCAATACAAACTTTCTGAAGACTTTTGGTGGTTTCTGTCCCTCTCCCTCTCTCTCAATTTCTCTTAGTCTCATTTGTTAGATTTTTAACTTCTAGTAGCATTTCTCTCAGACCTTCCTTTTCCATTTCCAAATGCCTTTGTTATGTGTCAAAAAACTGAACAATAACTAACATCTGTTCCTTGAATTCTCATATTAAAAGTCTCTTTTTCTTCCCATCGTAGTTGGTGATATATTTGGTTTACGTTTAGCAGGACATGGATTTAGATGTAGATACATACCAGTCTCTTCAGTACACAGTTAAGTTATTATTAACCATTCTTGAGTGCAGATGTCTTCTAGGGATATCCCTCCTTCATTTTGTGGATACACTTACAACCTTGAAAAAAAAAAAATGTGGGCTTTGGCCATGCATACTGGAAGGATGAGGTACAGTAGAGGAGAAACAAAATTTGAAATGTTCGCAGGCAGGAGGCAGTTGGCAGAAAAAATACCAATCGTATTATGGAAGATTTAGTTCCCTTTGAGGCCTACTTGAAATGGAAGTTCTCACCCATCAGGAACTGATACTGTAATATGTAGAGGCCACTTTGAGGCAACAGGATTGAGCAATGGAAACTTGAGCAAGGCAAAAGGGCCCACAGTGACCACCCAGCTAAATGCAGACAGGCTTATTAAGTGACCCACCTCAAAATAGCCATAGGCCCTAATGACCTAGTACAACCAGTCATGGTTCCTAAGATTACCAAAAGGGAAAATTCCATATATCCCCATACTCCTTCACTCCACCCTATAACTGTGGCGCCTCACCACCGTCTAGTAGCACTCTCTCTTTTGCTGTCCTGCCTATACTCCCTTGTGGTGTATTCAATAAATTTGTATCTCTTTTGTTCTGCCTTAGGTGAATTTTTTCACCATGCACACCACCGGCCCCCACCCAATTAGGATGCCCCACATTTGGTGGCCCCCCATCAGATCAGAGTGCTTCACATAGTATATAAAATCATAAACACAGAATTTATTTTTCTTGGCTGATTGAAATAACCTAAAATTAAAATGATCAGAATCTGTGCATCTGTTAGGCACCTAAACCAGAGTATGTCTATTTTTAAATGTTTTTAGCTTATGCATCAAAGAATACATAATAATAAATAAAGGCCAGTCATGATATTAGACTGAATTATCTTTCTCCTCTTTCTTTAGAAAATTATATTACAAAATTATTGTGATATGAAAACACAATTAGAGTATCCAACCATGAAACACAGAGAAAATTTTATACAGTAGTTCAAGCAGGTAATAAATAAGAATGTGTTGTTTTCTTATATTTTGTGATGTTGCAGCATTTGTAAGTCTTCAAAAATATGTAATTTGTTGTGATTTCTCTGCATTCTAAATTAGTATTCTTTCTCATATATAATTTTTGAATATTTTTATATTTATATTGAGTCTTACAGTACTGAATCCTGTATGATTGTGTAGCTAAAGCTTACTCAGAAAAGGAAGAATGTTGAGAAATGATAGGGGAAAGCTAGTGCACAGATTCTGTTGGACTCTTAGGCTACAGGAATGAATTTAAGTCATATTCTTACAGCACTGAGCTTGTGTTAGGGTGAAAAAGAAAGGAAGAAGTCATTCTGGTCCTGGTGTGAAGAATAGATTAGGGAGAGACCAAGCACAGAATCAGATACCAGTTGAAAATGTATTTTATTATTCAGCTTTAAGATGATGGTAACCTAGTCCAGAATTTCAGGATGAGATTGAGAAGACATAGAAAGCTTAGAGAAAGGGATGAAATAAAGTGCTATAAATGAACAAGAAGGTTTTTGTTTTGTTTTTAAAGTATATGGTCAGGGCTACATAGACAAGTTATATAGATTCATGAGTATTAGTCTTGAGCTGCTGGGTAAATTGTTTGTCCATTTACAAATATAAGAAAGAATAAAACTTAAAGAGACATCCATGGCTTTTGTAAAGCATGTATCAGGAGAACTCATCAAAGAAAAAGAGAGGAAGTGTCTGAATGGTTCAGACCCAGAGAAGTGCAAAGGTTCACAATATTGCTGATATTGATGCAGGCAGAGGTGTTCAGGGTATCTAAAAATAGGTACTTTGCAAGAACGCATTTAATAATTTGTAAAGGTTAGTGCTTTTTTGTTAGATTGGAGCGGGTTGAAGAGTCAATAAGGTGTTAGGAGGTGATACTCTATAATCACTGCTATCAAGAAGTGTTTATTAATGGTGTTTCCCCATAGGTCGCCGCCTTTGCTACAGTGAGCCCTGAAGGGTTCGTGCCCTGAGCCAGTCCGTGGGAGGCTGCCTGCAGGTTGGGAGGAGGAACCGGCTCATGTGCAGTGTTTCTCACCATACCTCCTGCCCCTGTTTCTAACACCTCTAGGTTGGTGTGAGTCATGGGCCAAGCCAGTTCATTAGTCCTTCTTTCTGTAGCCTGGAGTTATTCCCACAGTGGTCAGGGTGCAGAGAAAGGCAGAAGTTTGAGTGAGACAACTTGTGGCCCTGTGCCCAGGAAGAGGAAGGGCACCTGGGTGATATAAATTTTTATCCAGTGTTTATTGAAGCTGAACAGAGAAATGAGAAAATCTGGAGGAGAATATGATGTCTCTTTTGGGGGGGAGGGGAACATGATGTTTAAAAATAAGTGCGTTGGGGTGCCTGGGTGGCTCAGTCGGTTAAGTGTCTGCCTTCAGCTCAGGTCATGATCCCAGGGTCCTGGGATAAAGCCTCACATCAGGATCCTTGCTCAGCAGGGAGCCTGCTTCTCCCTCTCCCTCTGCCTGGTGCTCCCCCTGCTTGTGCTCTCTCTGTCAAAAAAAAAAAAAAATCTTTAAAAAGAAATGGGTAGGGGAGCTATTCTGGGTTATTATAATAGAGAAATTCACATAATAAAAAAATAGAGAAATTCATTTATCTTGAAAATAAACAAATGGAAGTTGAAAATTTGTTGATGCAAGGAAAGACTACTAAAGGCTAATCGATGAATGTTTTAAACCATACTGAGGTAAGAATTCAAGAAATAGTTTTTTAGAAGGTACAGAATCACTAGTAGGGCAGTGGGAAATTGAAATTGGAACAGAAAGAAGCCAATAAAGTTGTGTTGTCCAGGAGCTAGCCCTATGAGAAATAGTGTAGAACACACATTTGTTATTCCAGACAAGAGGCAGGAGGTAGGTATAAACTTCCTTGAGAGCTTCTCCCAGTCCTGAACTCCCAGCTCTGACTGAATATAGTAGCCTCCCCTGGAGAAAGCCCTCAGGCAGAGGTAGAGATGGTGGCAGCTGGAATTTGTCCAGGACACCAGAATTGTTAAGGCCTAAGGGCTGTAGGTGGAGCACCTATAAGCATCACCCAAGTCAAAAACTAGAATAAAACTGAATATTATAAATCCCAGGTAAAAGTACACATTTCTACTTAAGAAAGTAAATGTTACAGTTTTTTTTTTTAAAGATTTTATTTATTTATTCGACAGAGATAGAGACAGCCAGCGAGAGAGGGAACACAAGCAGGGGGAGTGGGAGAGGAAGAAGCAGGCTCATAGCGGAGGAGCCCCATGTGGGGCTCGACCCCAAAACGCCGGGATCACGCCCTGAGCCGAAGGCAGACGCTTAACCGCTGTGCCACCCAGGCTCCCCAATGTTTTTATCCATCAAGTTATCACATTTGAACAATTTTTAAATAGTACAGTGATTAAAACAAATGATGTGTCATATTTAAGTTTTTCCCTTCAATTGAATGTTTGGGTGGAATAGATTGCAGGATAAAAGCAATGGTTATTCATATAAATTGAGAAATAATTTTTCATTAATTTTAGATTTAATTATGGGATGGCATGTGCAACTTATCAAATAAGTTTTGTCATTTTCTAATACAACTACCTAGTGTTGAGGCTATGGATGACAAAACTGGAAGAGACAGGAGACTTTCCTTTGTTACCATTTAAATTAATTTTTAAAACTTTTAGATGGAATAACTCTAATTGTTCTTTAGTCACAAATACTTAAACTGGAGAAATATTAAAAGGAAACTATTTTATAAAAGCAAGCATTTGGGAAAGGAATACAATGATTAAATTCACAGTAAGCCTATGAATGGTTTTGCCCAGAGTAAAACAATCACAACTCAATTCAGGGAAATATAAAAAAGGGTGAAAACCACCATTTTAAATATTAATTCCTTCCACTGGAAAGGTAACAGTGCTTCTTTAAACTCTTATATCACAGTCCCAGTTGGTGGTTGATGATTCTGACAAGCTGTGATGCTCATCTACTTAACAAAGCCCAGAGCTTTCAAGCTGTTATACAACAGAGATTTTCTGATATGCTTGATATAAGGTTTTATTCTAATGATGCTATCTTGAAACTCTGACACCCCTGTAGTCTTTCTTAGAAAAGAATGTGACAGCCCCTGGGCCCACAGAGAATCACATTGTTTAAAATGCTAAAAATCAATGACTGTTGGGGAAAAGGAGACTATTCAGATGAGTATAGATTTCTAGGCATCACTTCCATTCATTTTACTAAAAAGAAAAAAAAACTAAAAAAAATATATATATATATGACTAGTTTCCATTGGAAATTACATTTTTACATAAATCTTACGCTACTATTCTGATTTCCCTATGATTTACCTGTAGCCCCTCTTTTTAATTATTTAATATTTTGTTCAAATATTATTTAATATTTTATTAAATGATGTTCTGTCCCTCCCACCAAACTTGCAGTTATGAAGAAACAGGAAACAGTAGTCTACTGCTTAGAAAAGTACAGGAATATAGAAATTGTGTCCATGATGCAAATGATGCAAGTGAATATGATACCTTTGAGGATTTCGGAGCCTATTGGGGAAAAAAACGTGACCATGAGAAGGCAATATTGCATAGTAAGCTTTATTGTGTGGCCACTTAGAAAGAATTGCCTGAGGGATTCATTCACACCAAGAGACCCTCCAGAGGCAGCAGTGTAGGGCCATAGACTAGAATGGAAATGGCCAAGGGAACTCCCATGGGAGAAGGAATTTGGAGAGTGGATTTAGTGTGTCTAGATGATGTTGCTTAGCAGCAAGGTGAGGAATGTGAATCACCGAGCTCCAAAGAACAGAAGCAGTTTGTGGTCTTCTATAGTTACAAGTTTTGTTCTTTCATGGCTATTGTATGTTGAGTGAATGTTTTAAGAAGCAGGTAGGATATATATGGCTAAAACTTTGCTGGTTTGAGCTGTATTTCAAGTAATTGGATGTTTAAGAATTTGAGTTTTGTGCCAGCAGCCTTTAAGCTAATGATCCGAGCTTGCTATGAAGTGATCGATGAAGGGGCCTATAAATAGGTACCATCTTTGGCCCATATATATATAACATCCTTTGGCTCCATGCTTTTTATATACAACTTTGTGTAGATAATCCCTTGAACATGGCTACCTGGTGTTTCCTTTAACTGTTGTGTGGTGCCCCACACATATGCTGTTCTTACTGCCTCAAAAACCATGGATCCTAGAGTGGATAATACCAGGAGGTCTATTAGGAAAGCTGCTTTGTGGTATTGGAGGGTTGCAGCTAGTATGGTTTTTAGGGTCAAGTACTTGGGGGTTTCACTGCTCAATAAAAGTCTATTGGAATTTTGACCAAACCCGAGTACAGAAAATACTGTCCAAAGTTGGATGAGGGAAGCTTTCAGCAAGTTACAGGTTCACCAGGCTCCCTCTGCTGCCTGTGTTCTGTGTTTGCATGAAAGTAAGTTTGTATAGGGTAGTGCAGTTCTAAGTGGTGCTGATTGGGAACCTATAATATTGTCAGATAAGCTTGGGCTTTATCTGCCATCGCATTCAGACTTGGGTCAAATAAATTGGTTATGGACCCATCCTACCATTGTGCATTTATTTGTGTGAGATTAGCTTCTGGATATTGTTGTTGGATGTCAACGGTTAAGGGCATAACCTCATTTTGGTAAATAAAGTTTATGTGGGAAATTGGCCAGGAGAGTTGTATTATGCTAAGTGTACTACAATTAGGTTGGAAATATCCTGTATCTGTGCTATGCATTATAGTAGCTACTGGCCACAAGTGGCTATTGAGTAATTGAAATGAGACTAGTGCCGCTGAGAAACTGGATTTTTAATTTTATTCAGTTTTTAACAAGAGTTTGGTGTGTAGTGACATCTCATTGTGGTTTTATTTTGCATTTCCCTAATGACTAATTATGTTGAACATCTTTTTGTATTTATTTGCTCTCTATATATCCTCTCCATTGAGATGTCTATTAATGGCTTTTTTCATCTTCGTTGAGGTATATTGGTATACAAAAAGCGACATGTAATTAACGCACATAATTTGGTGAGTTGGACATGTGTATACACTCATATTGCCATCACCACAATGCAGGAAAGAACTATACCTGTCACCACCAAAAGTTTCTTTGTGTCCCTTTTTTGATGTGATCTTTTTTTTTTTCTTTTCCTTCCTTCCTTTCTCTTCTTTTTTTCTCTCTTCCTTTCTTTTCTCTTGTTTTCTTTTCTTTCATAGTAAGAACACTTAACATGAGATCTACCTTCTTAATACATTTTTAAGTATGCAGTTTATTGTTAACTATAGGCACTTTGTAGAGCAGACCTTTGTAACTTCCTTGTCTTATATAACTGTAACTGTATGCCCACTGAACAACAACTGTCCATATTCCCCTTTCCATATCCTCTATTAATAGTAACCACCATTCTATTATATACTTCTGTACCTTTGACCATTTAAGATGTCTCATATAGTAGTGTTTGTCCTATGATTGACTTAATTTGCTTAACATAATGTCATCCAGGTTCATCCATATTATCATAAACAGCAGGATTACTTTCTTTTTAAAGGTTGAATAATATTCTGTTATCAGTATGTACCATATTTTCTTTATCTGTTCATCTCTTGGACATTTATTTGGTTTCTACATCTTGGATATTGTGAATTTTGGTGCATTGAATATGGAAATGCAGATATCTCTTTGAAATCCTGATTTCAGTTCTTTGGATACATACCCAAAAGTGAGATTGCTGGATTGTATAGTAGTTCTAGTTTTAATTTTTTGAGGAAACTAAATATTGTTTTCCAAAAGAGCTATATCATTTTACATTCCTAGTAATAGTATAGTAATAGTATAGTATAGAAGGATTTATCCACAAACTTGCCAAGACATTTTTTTTATAATAGCTTACCTAACAGGTATGAAGTGATGTCTCATTGCAATTTAATTTCCATTTCCCTGATGATTAGCTATAATGAGCATTTTTCACATATCTGTTGGCCATTTGTGTTTCTTCTTTGGAGAACTTAAAAGTCCTTTGTCCACTTTGACCAGTTGTTTTCTTACTATTGAGTTGTGTGATTTCCTTATATATTTTGGAAATTAATCCCATGCCAGTTATGTGGCTTGCAAATATTTTCTCCCATTCAGTTGGGAGATTGGTTGCCTTTTCACTCTGTTGTTTCTTCTGCTATGCAGAAGTCTTTTTAGTTTAATGCAATCCAATTTGTCCATTTTTGCTTTCATTGCTTGTTCTTTTGATGTCATATCCAAAAAAATTGTTGCCAAAATGCATGTCAAAACACTTTTTTCCTGTTTTCTTCTAGTAGAGTTATGGTTTCAAGTCTTCTTTTTAAGTCTTAAATCATTTGAGTTGATTTTTTGTGTGGTGTGAGACAAGGGTCCAGTTTCATTCTCTGCATGTGGATATCCATTTTTCCCAGCACCATTTGTTGAAGAGACTACCCTTTCCCACTGTATATTATTGGTACCCTCATTGAAGATTAGTTGACTATAAATGTGTGGATTTATTTGGAGGGGTGACTTAAAGCTTTCCTCTAAAATCTGGTAACCACTCTCACTTCTGCTGTTTAACATAATATTGGAAGTCTTAACCAGGGCGATTAGATGAGAAATAGAAATAAAAGGTATCCAATTAGTAAGGAAGAAGTAAAATTATCTCTGTTTGCAAATGACTTGATAGTGTACTAAAAAACCCTAAAGACTCAACCAAAACAAAACAAAACAAAAACAAAAACAAAAACAAAACAAAATGTCAGAACTAATGAACAAATTTATTAGTTTTAAGATACAAAATCAACATACAAAAATAAGTTACACTTCTATACAATAACAATAAACTATGTGATAAGGAAATTAAGAAAACAAACTCATTTACAATAGCAACAAATAGAATCAAATACTTAACAGTAAATATAACCAAAATGTTGAAAGAATTGTACACTGAAAATGATAAACAATGATAAAGGAAGTTAAAAAAGACTTGGATAAATGGGAAAATATCCTATGTCCATGGGTTGGAAGAAGTGAAAGCAATTTGAGCAAGAACAAAACTAGAGGGATCATACTTCCTGATTTTAAAATATATTACAAACCTGGGGTGCCTGGGTGGCTCAATTGGTTAAGCATCTGACTTTGGCTCAAGTCATAAGCTCAGGGTCCTGGATTTGGCCCTGTGTCTGGCTCCCTGCTCAGCGGGGAGTCTGCTTGTCCCTCAGCCCCTCCCCCTGCTCATGCTCTCTGTCTCTCAAATAAATAAATAAAATCTCAAAAAAAAAAAAAACAACAATTAGGGGTGCCTGAGTGGCTCAGTCAGTTAATTGGCTGCCTTCGAAGCTCAGGTCATGATCCCAGGGTCCTGGGATTGAGCCCCGCACAGGGCTCCTGCTCAGTGGGGAGTCTGCTTCTCCCTCTCTTCCCTGCTCCTCATGCTTTCTCTCTCTCTGTCAAATAAATAAGTAAAATCTTTTAAAAGTAAAAATAAAAAATAGAGAAAAAAATATATATTATAAATCTGTAGTAATCAAAACAGGCATAAAAACAGACGTGTATACCAATGTAATAGAAGAGACACCTCAGAAATAATTCCACACATTTACAGTTAACTGATTTTCTAAGTATCATAGTGCTTTGTTTAAGCCTTGATTGGTCAATCAACTAGTTTTTGCTCATGGATATCCCGTTGTTTTAGCACCATTACTTGCAAAGACTATGTGACTATCCTTTTTTTTTTTTTAATTGATTTTGCCTCTTTGTCAAAATTAGGCATAATTTTGCAGGTATATTTCTGAATTTTCTATCCTATTCCATTGATCCATGTGTCTATCTCTCTCCCAGTATCACATGTGAGTGTGTGTGCATGCACATGAGTTGGGGGGGGGAGCAGAGGGGAAGGAATAGGGACGGGGAAAGAATCTCAAGCAGACTCTGTGCAGAGTGCAGCCTACTTAGGGCTCAATCTCATGACCCTAAGATCTTAGTCAGAACCAAGAGTCAGACACTTAACCAACTGAGCCACCCAGGCATGCCCTATATCACATTCTTTTTACTTCTGTAGCTATATAATATAATAAGCATTATAATTAAGAAAAATGATATTTCCCCACTTCATTCTTCTTCCTCCTCTTCTTCTTCTTCTTCAAAGTTGTTTTAGCTTTTCTGGTCTCTGTGACTTTCTATATGAATTATACTATAACTCATCCAAGTAAAAAAATCTTGCTTGGATTTTGATACAAATTGCGATAAACTTACTAAATTGACTTGAAAATAATTTGCCTTTACTATGCTGATTCTTCTAAATTATGAACATGGGATTTATCCCTAATTATTTAGGTCTTTTTATTTCTTTCATCAACATTTTGCAATCATTTTTTTTAGATTTCTTGGGATTTTCAATATAGAAAATCATGCTATTCGCAAATAAATATAGTTGTAGACTTTATTACCAATATTCATGACTTTTATTTATTTTTCTTATTTTTTTATAGTGATTTGAACTTCCAGGACCATGTTGGATAAAAGCAGACATCCTTCTTAAAAAACAAAACAAAACGAAAACCTTTTCTTCTAGACCTTAAAGAGATCTTAGGGAGAAAGCACTAAATTTTTAGCCACTTAGCAATGGGTTCTCTGTACATGCTGTATGTGAAGTTAATAAGATTCCCCTCTATTTTTAGTTCTTTGAGAATTTTGTTTGTGGATTTTGTTAAATACTAGTTTTTAGTCAATTGATATAATTATAATTTTTCTTTTTTAGCCTTTTGTGGTTGGTTATATTGATTGGTTTTCTTCTTTTTTTTTTTTTAAAGAGGTCAGGTGGGGGAGGGGCAGAAGGAGAGGGAGACAGAGACTCTTAAGCAGGCTCCATGTCCAGCACGAAGTCTAATGCAGGGTTCAATCTCACAATCCTGAGATCACCACCTGAGCTGAAATCAAGAGTTGGACACTTAACCAACTGGGCCACCCAGGTGCCCCACACTGATAGATTTTCTAATGTTGAACCAGTTCTGCATTCCTGGACTAAATTTCACTTGTCATCACATATAAATTATATTTATACATTGTTGGATTTGTTTTACTAATATTTTTAAATGAACTTTTCATAGAAGTTCATGAGTAATATTCATCTGGAGTTTTCTTTTTTTGTATTGGTTTCTCTCCTTTTGGTAATAGGGTAATGCAGCCTTAGAAAATGCAGTGGGCAGTATTTTTTTTTCTTTGCTGGGATGAGGGAAATACTGTGTAAATCTTATATTAATTCTCCTTTTATTGTTTGGTAGTATTCTGCAACTAAAATTTCTGGCCTGAAGTTTCTTTTGGGGGGAATCTTTATTTCTGAGGGATAATTTCAATGGATATGATATATATTTTTTTCTTTATGATTTCCAGAATGGCATTCCATATTTTTCTGGCTTATAATCTTATTTTGCTTTTCTTTCCTTTTTTGAGAAGTCAGCTGTCAAGATATACTTTTTCTCTGAATACAAGTTGGCAAATATTTTCATCATATTTCCTAAATGCCTTTTACCCACTTTCCAAGCACAGCAATATGTTCTTCTCGTCTTAAAATCAACCGTTATTTACTGATTAATATTTAATATACTTACTAATTGCAATATATTTAGTATTCCTACTTATTAATTATAATAGCATATTAATTATAATATATTTATTATTCCTGGTCAAAGACCATGACATTTGTCACTGCAAGAAATGTACTTTTATCTAAGAATTCTTTGGAGAAATTAAAAAAAAAAATTAAATGAAACAGTTTGTGAATGGTAAAAAAAATTGCAAGAAATTTATCGCCATATGGATTTAATTTCATCATTTGAAAATGCTGGTGAAGGGAGTACTTGAAGAGTCTAGGCAGGACATTATACAGACATTTATGTGGGGGGGGTATGCATGCACACACACATACACATTTGTGAACATGTGCATGCAATCCTTCTTGTAACACTAACACAGACTAGCTTGAAATGATGAAATTAGGGTACACACATTACATATCATCCTATCAAAGACAAGTTATTCATAGAAAAATGTAGGCAGAAAATTAGATGTAAACTTGATTTTAGAATTATATATTCCAAGTAAGAGATATAATGGCTAACTAAGCTGTCCTTATATATTTACTATTTTTCATATATCAGTATCATTTTGACATGTGGTAACATACCTTTTTTACAGGAAGAGTTACTAATCATATTGGTATTGTATTAAATTTATAAATTATTTAACATATTTCTGTCTTCCATTCATAGAATATTATTTTCTGCTTATCAAAAATTTTAATCTCAACATCAATTTCAACATATACTCATATTTTTTTGCATATTTGCTGATGAAGTTACTTTAAGTAGTTCCAGTTAACTAATAAAGAAAATAATAATAATGCTTCTGTATGGAGAAGTAATTATATTATGCCAAAACATTTTTTTCTAAATCTCCTTAAAAATTAAGAGCACATATGTTTTTGTCAATTTTTTTTAAAGATTTTATTTATTTATTTGGCAGAGATAGAGACTGCTAGCGAGAGAGGGAACACAAGCAGGGGGAGTGGGAGAGGAAGAAGCAGGCTCATAGCGGAGGAGCCTGATGTGGGGCTCGATCCCATAATGCCGGGATCACGCCCTGAGCCAAAGGCAGACGCTTAACGCTGTGCCACCCAGGCGCCCCAAAAGAACATATGTTTTTGAAAGAAGTCATACTATAATAATAACAATATATTCATGAAAATTAGGATCAAAATACCTGAAGTCAATAAAGAAGAATAACTAGATGCTAAATTCTTTATTAAAATAAAAAAACATTCAAAATATACTATTTCATAATAACTCTGGGAAGAAATAATTTTAAAAAATAAAATGAGTAACCCAGCACTCAAAAATATATTTCATATAGAAAAAGCCACAAAGGAATGAATAATGAGGAATTAAAAATAAGAAATCAGTCAATAATATAGTTTTAAGGATATATCCACTAGTTTCAACATTGAAAGAAAATTGATGAAATGCCCCAGTTGAAAGACAAAGCCTAGGATAATGACTGGTGGATTAAACCTACTATTATTTTGAACTACCTATGTGCCATGTACCAAAAAATCAAAGAAAAATTAGATAGAAAAAAAAAACCCAGAACGAATAATTTAAAAAATATTGATTACAGAAAGTGACATGTTTAGAGATTGAATTGCATAAATTTATATAATGAAGTCAAGAAGTTCAGGAAGAATTTAGGTAGCATTGTCAGAGGTATTTTCTCAGGGCAGGTAGAATTTGAGATGAGACCGGAGGGTTATGAAGTAACCACATTTAAGAGAATGACCCAGTGCTGGGGTTTCCCAAGGTGCGGTATATTTATCATATTTGTTAGGAACTGAGAAAGTAAAATGTGGTATCCAGAGCTAGGGAGAGGTGGAAAAGAGGAGTTGCTGTACGATGTGAATAAAATTTCAGTTATGCAATATAAACAAATTCTAGATATCTTCTATATGACATTGCATGTGTAGTTAACAGTACTGCACTGTACATCTAAAATTTGTTGAAAGAATTGATCTCATTTTACCTATTTTTACCACAATAAAAAAATAAATGGGGTACCTGGGTGGCTCAGTTGATTAAGCATCCAGCTGTTGGTTTTGGCTCAGGTCATGATCTCCGGGTTGTGAGATTGAGCCGCACTCTAGGTGTAGAGCCTCTCTCTCTCTCCCTCTTCCCCTCCCCCTCTCTAAAATAATAATAATAATAATAATAACAAATGTATTCATGTATTTTAAGATATCCTCCTTGAAGTATACGAGAAAACTATTTTAAAAATCATTACAAATAATAAATGAATTTTATTTAGGGTGAATATCATAATCACATATACATAAACCAATGGTTTCCATGTAGGCAAGCAAAATGATTCCATATGCAACAGTAAAGAACAAAAGATAAATTACTAGAATAAAACTAATATACCTACATAGAAAAACTGGAAATACTTTACTTAGAACTGAAAAAATAATCTGGAAACAAATGGAGAAGCATGCTACTTTCCAACATGTAAAACCCATTTTCAATATACTTTTTTTTTTTTTTAAAGATTTTATTTATTTATTTGATAGATATAGAGATAGCCAGCGAGAGAGGGAACACAAGGGGGGAGTGGGAGAGGAAGAAGCAGGCTCATAGCGGAGGAGCCTGATGTGGGGCTCGATCCCATAACGCCAGGATCACGCCCTGAGCTGAAGGCAGACGCTTAACCACTGTGCCACCCAGGCGCCCCTCAATATACTTTTTATATGGAAGATTATCTTCTAAAATAATCCATGAAATTATTATAATTTGAATAAAGTTTCCAAATATATACTTCAAAAGTTTATAAAATACAAACTTTATTTCAATGAACAAGTACAACTGAAAAGTCAAAATATTAAAAAAAGAATGAAAAGAAACACACCCGCCATTAAAATATATTAACAATTATACACAGAATAATGTTTAATTTATGCCACAGCAGACAAATAAATATGAATAATAAAAGGCCAAAAACTTCAAGTGTTTATATAAATTTAGCACATGATAAAGATACACTTAAAAATACCCATACTGGTTTGCTGGTTTCACATAGTGAAACATCAATTTTGGATACATTTTTTATCTTATCTTAAAAACAGACTTTGTTATAAAGTGTTACCACTTTCCTGTCTTTTACCCAGACATAGCCACTCCTTTGATCTTTATTTTATCATAGCTTTCCTATGCTTTACTATCCACAGTATATCCAAACCTTGCCTATATAAGAATCTGATGTAAATTTTAAGAATTACCAATGATACAATGGAGATAAAGAATGAGGTTAGGGAAAACAGTCAAGGAAGAGTGAGACCCCTTAAAGAGAATCACATCTCTTGATGCTTGAATCAAGAAAAATTTAAGGCAGTTCTAATTGCATACATACCCAAGGTTTTTTTGATGAACTGTTTTATTTTTTTGGATTTTAAATAGTGAAACTTAACCAGGAAAATGATGAATGACAAAATATAATTGGTATTGAGAATAATATACAACATTATTATAAGTATTATCAATTGACAGAAAATTGGAAACAGCACAAATCTGTGCAATTGTATCTAGGAGATTTGAAGTTGCACAACAAAAAATATAGAGTTTTTCTAATAAATTCTTCAAGAACTTTGCAAAACTACAATATTTAGTTTATACATTCTGAAAAAATGAATTCATTGTTTGGAAGAGAAGTATTTTAATGTGAAAGTCAGGGCTTTAGATCTAGCTTTCTTTTGCCTCATCTGCAAGTTTGCCTTCTCTAGGCAAAGCAGTTGGTACTCTATGACAACATAGGTATGTCAACTGAAATATTTACAGAGTTCTGTGTTTAAGTTATAAAAAGATGTACTGTGTAAATTCAAATCTGGCTACTAGAATAAAAAAGGAATTATACAAAACTATTCAATAATGGTGAAACAGCATAATTTCCTGTCAGGGAACACAAATTAGGTTCTGTTTTAGCTGGCATTAGTTGTATACTTTACTGATGTTTTCTTATTTAAAATATTTTCTTCTTGACTATTTTGAATCACTTAACAAGTTCCAGAATTTCATTTGTTACTAAAGCTGAAATAACAGAAAAAAAATGTTACCAGTAAATATTGTTTTCAAACATCTTTGACGTATTTTCTAACCTCCTAAGAATTAAAAAAAAAAAAAGAAGAAGAAGGAGCAGCAGCTATGGTTTACTTTAAAAATGAAGCACTCAAATAATGTGCTGTAAACATGGGGAATAATAATGATCACAGGCTGGAAAACAATAGTGATAGATCTATTTTAAGAGTTAATGTATCAAATGACTGGGTTTTGTAATTTTGATACCATTCAAAATAGAAGCTTTACAAAGGCAAACAAAACAAAACAAATGTTGGTAGAAAGAAAAGAAAAGGAGAAGAGAGGAGAGGGGAGGGGAGAGAAGGGGAGAGGAAAGAAAGGATTGGAGGGGAGGATAGGGGAGGGGAAGGGAGAAAAGAAAAAGAAAAAAAATGCCTAGGTATACTGTACTAGAATAAAGATATTATGGAAATTGCTTCTGATCCTCCAGCCTGCTTGACGAAAGACTTGAACAAATTGCTTAACCTCTCTAAATTTACTTTATCATTTAAAAATCAGTATAGTACACATGGCATTTCTTATTGGTATATATAAAAATATAAATGTTATTAATATGCATTTTGTGTTGCTCCTCACCACTTTTTGTGAATGTATGTATTAACCTATGATGTTTCCCTAATAAGCCTTTTTATTTCTTTATAAAAATGTATTTTACTTTAACTTTTCTTCAAAATTTAAATTTTTTACTTTATTGTTATAGTTAACTTTCTTGGGATTATGTATTAAATAAATTAATTTTTACCTCTGAAAGGTTAGTATTAATCTCTATTATTATCCTTAAATACAACACTTTTCTTTCTAGATTCTAGCCAACTCTTCTATAGGTACTGTTCTAATTAAAAGCTTAAGGTATAGGGTTCATTCCATCAACACATGAAACACAACACACACCATTTGCAACGATGTGGGTGGAGCTAGATTGTATTATGCTAAGCAAAGTCAGTCAGTCAGAGAAACACAAATATCATAAGATTTCACTCATATGTGGAATTTACTAGGAACAAAACAAATGAACATAAGGGAGGGGAAAAAAGAGAGAGAGAGGCAAACGATAAGAGACTATTAATTATAGAGAACAAACTGAGCTTTGATGGGGGAGGTGGGTGGAGGGATGGGTTAAATAGGTGATGGGAATGAAGGAGGGCATTTGTTGTAATGAGCAGTAGGTGTTATACTAAAGTGATGAATTACTAAATTCTACTGAAACTAATATTACACTATATGTTAACTAATTATAATTTAAATAAAAACTTGAAAAAAAAACAAAATACACATATGCATACTTGCACATGCTCACGCACACATACAAATGAACATGCAGAAATAATCAAGCTCCTTTAGGATAGTAGACATAGAAAGTAGAAACACATTTGACTTTTGATTTTATGTGGCATGCTGTTTCATATCTTTAAAAATATTTGGTATTTCACTATAAAATTACCTATGTTACTAAGAGTACTGGTAACAGGGTCTATAAACAGTAGAACAAAAAAATCAGGTTTGAATTGCCTGACATTTTCTGAATGCTATAGGTAGAGTTTTTGAAAAAATAATGTTAAGTACACTAAAATTATTCTCCTTATAGGGAAATACCATGTTTCAAAATTATTTTAAAAAATCAAGAATTAGGTTATAATATTTTGAAATTTTTACTCTATCCATTCATGACTAAGTCAAATGTCATACATTAAAGACAATTAAGGAATTACGAGAAATTTCATTAACTACAATCAAGCGTAGAGAAAAATGTCATGAATGAAGAAAGGTTGTATACTTTGTACTGCATTTTTCAATTTTAATAATATAGTTGAAAAGACATGTTAATTGTACTTTCTCCAGCTGGTATTTCTTAGGTAACCAATATCTCCAAAAGATAATTAAAACTATATTTCCTTGTGACTATTTTCCTAGATTTCCTGTATCATCGCTTCATTACTATTGCAAGGATGATTAAAAGTTTTTTTTTAAATATTAACTATATTTAGTTAATAACTAGTTGACTAAAGAAATGATTGAATGTAGGCATATATACATATATATGTACAATAGTATTATTTTAACATCTAATACTAGAAGTTCTCTGCATGGGCATAAATTTGTTACTGTTCTAAAAGAGAATGGAACGTAGCAGACAAAGAAAGAATGGAAGTCATCAGATAGGAATGAAGAAGACTGATAATAGTACTTGAGGAAGGGTTACTTTTGATATGGTCTCCAATGCTTTCTTTTGCAATTGCCATTAACGAAAAACTCATAAATTATTTATGGTGATTTTTTTCTGGAATAGTTATGATTTTAATTTGAACATATGTGTGCACTCCCATGTATGATCTCATGTTAGACTGACATAGTTTTACAAGAAGCATTACAGATAGAATGGAAGCAGAAACCCCAATTAAACAAATACTACAAGGGTAAGAGCCTCTATTAATTAGATTTCAACTTTTTTCAACATTTCTAGAGATCTTTAGAAGTGCTTTATATTTCTAAAGTTTATAGAACTGTGAAATTCAAACCAAGGATAGGGAGGTCTACTAAAATTTAAATTACTTAAGAAATTGGCTGATATAAATGCTAAAGAATAATAATTAAATAAATTATCCCATACAATAAAGTTTACCTACTTTATATAGAGAGATATTTCAAATATGTCTTTGCAGTATAAGATCAAAATAGATGCTGGTTTATATATGTTTATTTCCTTTTATATTGTGAACTATACAGCAACCTTGAACAAAATATTTGACATTTCTTAACCCTGGTTTCCTCAACTGTGAAATGTGATTAACAGCTACACCTCAGAGAATTGCTTAAGGATTTAACTATATAATGCATGTAAATACATTGAAAATGACAAGCATACGTTAAACATTTAACAGATGGCCAGTTGTTGTCATTACTATAGAATTGATCAAATTAAGTTGCTCTTACTTTCCATGGTAGCATCCAGAATAATCTTGCTTCTCTTATACCTTATTTTAGAGACTTCAGAAATCAGAAAGGGTTGTGTTCCTTCTGTTCAAGGGAAAACATGAAAGTGGTGTATAAGAAAGTTGTAAAGATAATTATCTGGGTGAATAATATACACATAATGAATTTACATTGATAACAATGTTGATTATATCGATGACATGAAATGTTAGGAATCATGCTAAATATTATAGAAGTTATGAAGATAAGAATTTTTTTTTTTACTTTGATGCTGATGTTTCTCATTAAGGAGGATATAATTGCTTTCATCACTACAATTTGCATTTAGGAAGGAAGAAATTTCTTCTATCTGAGGGACTGAGTACAATAATGGAAGAAGTAACATTTGACTTAGCATTTAGAAGAAGAGCATGATTCTTACAGGTGGAGATTATCTGGGATTCATTATTCTAAATAGAGAAAAGGGGCCAGGTGAAAGTGTGATGTTAGGAATATTTATTCATTCTCTTAACTAATATTTATTGACAGTCTACTAAATACTAGGCACTGTGCAGGATGATAGGAATAAAAAGTAAGTGAATATAATCTCAACCAGGACATTAGGTCTAGGAGAGGTATTTAAGCTGAGATCTGAAAGACAAGTGAGGACATTAGGTCTAGGACAGGTATTTAAGCTGAGATCTGAGAGACAAGCATTAGTTAACAGAGGGAAAATATATGGAAATGGGTGTCACAGTAGAAACACAAGAAGAGGAACCATGGTGATTTAGAGGAACTAAAGGAAGCCAGGATATCAGGGGTCTGGAAATCAGGAGGGATGTGTAGTGAGGTCTCTGAAAATCTAGAAGAAGTCAAACTACACAGCATCTTGTAAGCAAGCAATGCTTGCTTTGTGTATTTTGTATAACAGAGGCAAAATCGTCAACACAGTACTGAAGGAAAAGAATAAAGTGGGATGATTGATACTAACCAATATCAAGACTTACCTGTAAACCTGCACTAATCAAGATAGTGTGGTATCAGTGAAAGAGTAGACAAAAAGATTTGTAGATAGAAATAGATCTACATAAATATTGTCAATTAATCTTTGACAAAGAAGCAAAGGCAATACAATGGAGCAAAGATGGTCTTTTCAACAAATGGTACTGGGATAACTGGACATCTACATGTAAAAAAAGTGGATCTAGAAGAAGCCCCAGACCTTTCACAAAAATCAACTCAAAATTATCACGGACCTAAATGTAAATTACAAAACTATAAAATTCTTGGAATATAATATAAAAGAAAACCTAAGTGATCTTGGGAATGGCAATGACTTTTTAGGTGCAACACCAAAGAAACAATTTGTAGGAGAAATAATTGATAAGTTGGGTTTCAGTAAAATTAAAAACCTCTGCTCTTGGAAAGGCAATGTCCAGAGAACGAGAAAAAAAAAAGTCACAAACTGAGAGAAAAAATTTACAAGACACATCTGATAAAAGACTGTTATTCTTCAGTATATTTTGAATGATGTCAAAGTGTCTTGCTATTCATATGACGACCTTTATTCTTCACAAAATCTTACTTTGAAGTGTTGTCTGGTTTGGACAGTGTTTCATTTTTTTTCTTCTCTATGGTCAGCTCTAATGCCTGCTACTTGACAAAGTACTGTGTAGAATTACTTCACAAGTGTATCACATCAAACTGGAAAACCCATTTGTAAAAGCAAGAAGCACTATCAACAAATATGATTGACCTATAACATCCTAGAATATATGTTCCCTGAAGCTTCAGAATAGACTTAAAAAACAAGAAAATGGGACAACAGCTTTCAAAATATTTAGCACAGGGATGGGGTACCTTTAAACAGCCACCCACACACGCATACACACACACACCAGTTCTACATTTGCTACAATTAGTTTTTGTGTACTTGGCCAGAATATTTTAGACTTAATATCTTTAAAACCTCAATTTTTGGTATAAAAATTAATTTCCATTTCTAAAATAATGAGAAATTAAAATTGGTAATGGGAAATTAAAAGCAAAATATCTTAGTGTTCTTAAATCACAAATTTATAGAATGCAAATACTGTATCTTTGTATCCTTCATCACTTTTCATATGACATAAATGCCAATAGTTTAATAAACATTTTTAGTGATGAACTACACTCAAATTAAGGCACAAAGGATTTATCTTAGACCAATGTTTATAGAATAAATTGTTAAAAATAAAAGAACTGATATAGAGTCATGAGAGTAAACAAAACTACAGTAGAGAAAATGTGGAGTGAGATTCAAACAAAATAGACATAGTGAATTTAAAATATTTTAGGGGTTGCAAAACTCGTTTAGGGAGAGATTTTGTAGTCCTGTGTTCCATGACTCATGTGTGTTTGGGTAGCAAAGAAAAAGACTTTATGAGTTCCATATATGTACATTGTGGTGTGCTAGGACTCTACGATGTGAGGGTAGTACAGTATGGTATTTGCTGAGTTTAAGATATTGTGGTTTACTCTGATGCGTTTTTCATCAAGGTTGGGTTGGCCAAAGGGGAGAACAATTTTAAAGAAAATCACCAAATTTTATATGGAAGCAGTCCTACTTTCACATGAACTTGGGGCTGATAGGTCCTGATGTTGTCAGTTTAGATGCAAAGTCACACCAAGACTTGAATTCTTATTCTATATCCTGGATGACATGATGTTATTTTCCAGAAGTGAGAAAGGTATTCAGGTGCAGTTCACTTCCAGAATGAAACAAATAACAATTTAGAACTCTGATGCCCCTCTCTTTTCTGTTTTTTATTCCTTCTCAGTCCATGGTCCTGGTTTTTCTCTACACCCACTATTTTTGAGGAGCTGGTAAATGCATCAGAGAAAAAAATAAATATGTTATTAATTGACTTCTTTTATCAAAGTTGAATTGATTCTCTGACAAATTTTAATGTATTTTCTTTTTTTAATTCTAAGATAATAGAAGAATTGAGACAGAAAGAGGGGAAGGAGAAAGGAAACCAACCTTATCTCATTGGGAATGTGCGGGAGTGAAAGTGATAAAAGGGACAGGGAACGCTGTTTTACCATAAATACATATGCTCTGGTACTATGCAAATTTGATAGTATAAAGTTAAAGAATCAAGCAGTGTATATAAGATGTTCAATATAGGAGGCCCAGCTTAATACTAGAGAGTAACCAGAAGTCATGTGTATTGAAACTATTCAACAAAGGTAACAAGCTTGTCTTGAGACTAAGGAGTGCTGACCTCTAAGTTTATGCCTTGCATATCAGCACTAAAACATTTTGAGCCTCCTAATGGAGTACTATATTTTGTAATCCATCCAATTAAAGTCATCTGATGCAAATGCTGTTTTGAATGTCTCTTAAATTTAATCCTACACTAAGATATTCTCACGTCTTTATTTACAAAGCAGTCAATTAAATTGACAGAATATTTGCACATTGAAGTGTAGCATCTGCCTACCTCTTACGAATTAAAACTTAAATGTTATACTCTCACTTTCTTGAATTTAACATAATCATCTTGCATTCTATTCTGTTTTGTTTGAAACTTCTTTCTTCTGGAAAATTCAACAAACATAATTTTATAACATCGCTCTTTATTCCTTTATTTCACCCTATAGCTCCTTAGGAGGATGATGAAGAATTAATATATGTGTGGATATTTACATATGCTTATTTAAATTATATTGATATTTTCCATATATGTATTTTATATATTTTTTTACATTATATATATTTTACTGTATATGTGTGTGTGTGTGTGTATGTGTATATTTAAGCCAAATGGCTAGTTAGAAATCAGATGCAATAGTTAGAAATCAGGTAATTCCTTGAGAATGACTTGCAGCCATTAGATATTTTAACTATCGTTAGAATATTTTATATTCTCAACAAAATTTACTGACATAAGTTCTTATTCTTTCCTCAAAATTGAAATTGAAATTTTTTAAAGAACTGATATCACCATAAATTTTGAATTATGATTTTTCACAACTATATATATTTATAGTAAAATAGTAGTAAAAATATAAAATATAAAAATAAAGTCATCATATGAATAAACTTGTTACAGGAATTTTTTTTATATTTCCCTTTTTTATTTTTATTTTTTTAATGATTTTTTATTATATTATGTTAATCACCATACAGTACATCCCTGGATTCTGATGTAAAGTTCGATGCTTCATTAGTTGCGTATAACACCCAGTGCACCATGCAATACGTGCCCTCCTTACTACCCATCACCAGTCTATCCCATTCCCCCACCCCCTCCCCTCTGAAGTCTTCAGTTTGTTTCTCATAGTCCATAGTCTCTCATGTTTCATTCCCCCTTCTGATTACCCCCCTTTTCTTTATCCCTTTCTTCCCCTACCGATCATCCTAGTTCTTATGTTCCATAGATGAGAGAAATCATATGATAATTGTCTTTCTCTGCTTGACTTATTTCACTTAGCATTATCTCCTCCAGTGCCGTCCATGTTGCAGCAAATGTTGAGAATTCGTTCTTTCTGATAGCTGAGTAATATTCCATTGTATATATGGACCACAGCTTCTTAATCCAGTCATCTGTTGAAGGGCATCTCGGCTCCTTCCATGATTTGGCTATTGTGGACAATGCAGCTATGAACATTGGGGTGCATATGGCCCTTCTCTTTACTACGTCTGTATCTTTGGGGTAAACACCCAGTAGTGCAATGGCTGGGTCATAGGGTAGTTCAATTTTTAACTTTTTAAGGGACCTCCACACTGTTTTCCAGAGTGGCTGTACCAACTTGCATTCCCACCAACAATGTAGGAGGGATCCCCTTTCTCCACATCCTCTCCAACAATTGTTGTTTCTTGCCTTGTCTATCTTTGCCATTCTAACTGGCGTAAGGTGGTATCTCAGTGTGGTTTTGATTTGAATTTCCCTGATGGCTAATGATTTTGAACATTTTTTCATGTGTCTGTTAGCCATTTGTATGTCTTCATTGGAAAAGTGTCTGTTCATATCTTCTGCCCATTTTATGATTTGTTTATTTGTTTCTCGTGTATTGAGTTTGAGAAGTTCTTTGTAGATCTTGGATACCAGTCCTTTATCTGTGGTGTCCTTTGCAAATATATTCTCCCATTCCGTGGGCTGTCTCTTAGTTTTTTTGACTGTTTCCTTGGCTGTGCAGAAGCTCTTTATCCTGATAAAGTCCCATAAGTTCATTTTATCTTTTATTTCTCTTGCCTTTGGCGATGTGTCGTGAAAAAGGTTGCTCTGGCCGATGTCATAGAAGTTGTTGCCTATGTTCTCCTCTAGAATTTTGATGGATTCCTGTCTCACATTGAGGTCTTTCATCCATTTGGAGTTTATTTTTGTGTATGGTGTGAGAGAGTGGTCAAGTTTCATTCTTTTGCATGTAGCTGTCCAATTTTCCCAGCACCATTTATTGAAGAGACTGTCTTTTTTCCACCGGATGTTTTTTCCTGCTTTATCAAAGATTAGTTGCCCAAAGAGCCGAGGGTCCATTTCTGGGTTCTCTATTCTGTTCCATTGGTCGATGTGTCTGTTTTTGTGCCAGTACCATGCTGTCTTTGTGATCACAGCTTTGTAGTACAGCTCGAAATCCGGCATTGTGATGCCCCCAGCTTTGTTTTTCCTTTTCAACAGTTCCTTGGAGATTCGGGGCCTTTTCTGGTTCCATACAAATTTAAGGACTATTTGTTCCAGTTCTTTGAAAAATGTCCTCGGTATTTTGATCGGGATAGCATTGAAAGTGTAGATTGCTCTGGGTAGTATGGACATTTTAACTATGTTAATTCTTCCAATCCATGAGCATGGAATATTTTTCCATCTTTTTATGTCTTCCTCAATATCTTTCAAAAGTGATCTATAGTTTCTAGGATATAGGTCCTTTACGTCTCTGGTTAAGTTAATTCCAAGGTAACGTATGGTTTTTGGTGTTATTGTAAATGGGATGGATTCCCTAATTTCTCTTTCTTCAGTCTCGTTATTCGTGTATAGAAATGCAACTGATTTCTGGGCATTGATTTTGTATCCTGCCACCTTACTGAATTGTTCTATAACTTCTAATAGTTTGGGAGTGGATTCCTTTGGGTTTTCCATATAGAGTATCATGTCATCTGCAAAGAGAGACAGTTTGACTTCTTCTTTGCCGATTTGGATACCTTTGATCCCTTTTTGTCTTCTGATTGCTGTTGCAAGGACTTCTAGTACTATGTTGAATAATAGTGGCGAGAGTGGGCATCCTTGTCGTGTTCCTGATCTTAAGGGAAAGGCTTCCAGCTTTTCCCCATTGAGAATAATGCTTGCAGTAGGCTTTTCATAGATGGCTTTTATGAGATTGAGAAATGTACCCTCTATTCCTACACTCTGAAGGGTTTTAATCAGGAAAGGATGCTGTATTTTGTCAAATGCTTTTTCTGCATCAATTGAGAGGATCATATGGTTCTTGAGTCTTTTCTTGTTGATATGATGTATCACATTGATTGATTTGCGAGTGTTGAACCATGCTTGCATCCCAGGTATGAATCCCACTTGGTCATGATGGATAATCCTTTTAATGTACTGTTGGATTCTATTAGCAAGGATCTTGTTGAGGATTTTGGCATCCATATTCATTAGAGAAATCGGTCTGTAATTCTCCTTTTTGAGGGGGTCTTTGCCTGGTTTGGGGATCAAGGTAATATTAGCCTCATAGAATGAGTTTGGTAGCTTTCCTTCTGTTTCTATTTTTTGAAATAGCTTTAGGAGAATAGGTATTATTTCTTCTTTGAATGTTTGGTAGAATTCCCCAGGAAAACCGTCTGGGCCTGGAGTTTTATTATTTGGAAGGTTGTTTATCACTGACTCAATTTCTTCATAGTTAATTGGCCTATTTAAGAAATCTATTTCTTCCTGTTTCAGTCTTGGTAGTTTATAGGTTTCCAGGAAGGCCTCCATCTCTTCCAGATTGTTTAGTTTTTTGGCATATAGCTGTTGATAAAAGTTTCTAATAATCCTTGCAATTTCAATGGTGCTGGTCGTGACCTCTCCCTTTTCAGTCATAATTTTAATAATCTCAGTCCTTTCTCTTTGTTTTTGGACAAGTTTTGCCAGTGGTCTATCAATTTTATGGATTCTCTCAAAGAACCAGCTTCTAGTCCTGTTGATCTGCTCTACTGTGGTTCTGGTCTCTAATTCATTGATTTCTGCTCTAATCTTGGTCAACTCCTTCCTTGTCAGTGGGTTAGGCCTGTCCCTCTGTTGCTGTTCCAGTTTCTTGAGGTGAGAATATAGAAACTGCATTTTAGATTTTTCTATTCTTTTGAGTGAGGCTTGGATGGCTATGTATTTCCCCCTTAGGACTGCCTTTGCAGTATCCCATAGGTTTTGGACCGTTGTGTATTCATTCTCGTTGGTCTCCATAAATTGTTTAATTTGTTTTTTGATTTCCTGGTTTATCGAGTCATTCTTGAGCAGGATGGTTCTTAGCCTCCAAGTGTTTGAGTTTCTTCCAGGTTTTTCCTTGTGGTTGAGTTCCAATTTCAGAGCGTTGTGGTCTGAGAATATGCAGGGGATAATTTCAATCTTTTGGTATTGGCTGAGACCTGTTTTGTGTCCCAGAGCATGATCTATTCTTGAGAATGTTCCATGGGCATTTGAATAGAATGAGTATTCTTTGGTTCTGGGGTGTAGTGTTCTATATATATCTATGAGGTCCAACTCGTCGAGTATGGCATTCAAAGCCTTTGATTCTTTGCTTAGTTTTTGCCAGGGTGTTCTGTCTATTTCTGATAGTGGGGTGTTGAGGTCCCCTACTATTACTGTGTTCTTATCTATATGTCTCTTTATTTTGGTTAAGAGTTGGCTTGTGTATCTTGCTGCTCCCCTGTTGGGGGCATATATATTAATAATTGTCATATCCACTTGTTGAATACTTCCTTTAAGAATAATATAGTGCCCTTCTGTATCTCTCTCTATGGCCTCTAGTTTAAAATCCAGTCTATCTGATATGAGAATTGCTACTCCAGCTTTCTTTTGAGGTCCATTTGCGTGGAAGATGGTACTCCATCCCCTTACTCTAAGTCTGAATGCATCTTTGGGTTCAAAATGAGTCTCTTGTAGACAGCAAATGGATGGGTCATGTCTTTTTATCCAATCTGCAACCCTGTGGCGTTTTATGGGAGAGTTTAAGCCATTTAGATTGATAGAGATTATTGACAGATATGATTTTAATGATGCCATTTCTCTTTAAAGTCTTTGTATCGGTTGTGACTTGCTGCTCTGTATCACTCTTGGGGCCTTTTTACCTTTATAGAGCCCCCCTTAATATCTCCTGTAGGGCTGGTTTCGTGGTTACGAAATTGGTTAATGATTGGCGATTTTGGAACGTCTTTATTTCTCCATCAATTCTGAATGACAGCTTTGCTGGATAAAGGATCCTTGGCTGCATGTTTTTCTCTGAAAGAGCTTTAAAAATGCCCCCCCAAGCCTTTCTCTCATTCCAGGTCTCTGTAGACAGGTCTGACGTAATCCTGATACCTTTGCCTTGGTACGTGAGAAATTTCTTTGCCCTGGCCGCTTTCAATACTGTATCCTTGGATCTAATATTTGCGAATTGCACTATGACATGCCGTGGCGTAGGTTTGTCCTGGTTGAGCTTGGATGGGGTCCTCTCTGCCTCTTGGACACGAATGCTTGTTTCCCTTGCTAGATTAGGGAAGTTTTCAGCTACAATTTGTTCAAATATCTCTTCTAGACCTCTGTTTTTCTCCACCCCTTCAGGGATGCCGATGATTCTGACATTGGATCGTTTCATAGAGTCAGTAATCTCCCGTAATCTACATTCGTGGGCGTGGATTTTTTTAAGACCAGCTTCTATTTTCGTTTTTTCTTCTACTAACCCATCCTCCAATTCGCTAACGCGTTCCTCTGCCTCGGTGACCCTGGCCGTCAGAGCCTCTAGTTTTGACTGCATTTGGCTCATAGAATTTTTAATTTCTGTCAGATTCGCTCTCATTTCTGCCCTTAGGGATTCTATATTCTCAGCAACGCTTTCTCTGATGCTTTTTTCAAGTTTACTCATCATCTTGACCATTGTTGCTCTGAATTCCATTTCTGATAATTGGGATACATCCATATGTATTAATTCTGTGGCCGAGGCCAATTCTGTGGCAGAGGCCACAGACTCATTATCTTTTCTTTGCTGGGGGGGACTTCTCCTTCTCGTCATTCTGATGAAGAGAGATTGCAGGGTTGTCCAGAGCCCAAGTGTTGACTGGGACCCAGGCCGTGCGCCCTTGTTTTATAGAGATCTTAGGGATGTGGGCTTCTTCCTTAAAGAGTTTATTTATTTATTTGAGAGAGAGAGAGACAGTCAGCAAGAAAGGGAACCCAAGCAGAGGAGTGGGAGAGGAAGAAGCAGGTTCCCGGTGGAGAAGCCCGATGAAGGACTCCTTACGGAGCGTTGTGATCACACCCTAATCCGAAGACAGGTGCTTGGTGACTGCGCCACTCAGGCGCTCCGGGTTGTGGGCTTCTTGATTTTTCAGCCTGCCTTCTGGGGGAGGGGCCTGCCTGCAGGTACTCAGAAAACCCTGTTTGGGTAGAGTCTCTGTGTCCCTTGCGAGGGGGGATGGGGATGGGCCGTGAGCCGGTATTTCTGGGCTTTTGTTCTCTGGCAGCTTTCCCTGGCAATTTGCTATGCCTCTTCTGAGAGTCAGAGCAGCAGCGGCTGAAATTCAGCCTCTGTCTCAGAAGAGAGGGATCNGAGCAGCAGCGGCTGAAATTCAGCCTCTGTCTCAGAACAGAGGGATCGCGGATCGTTCTCCACTGATGTTCTGGCCACTTTAACTCTGTTTCTGTTGGTGCTGCTCAACCCTGCAGCATCCCAGGCTGCGCCCCTCATCCGGCATCCCAGCCCTCACTTCCAGGGCCGGCGCATCTCTGTCCTTTGTTTTTCCAACCCCGCCAGCCGCCAGTCGCAAGTCGCCAGCTGCCCCACGCGGGCTCCCGGAGCTCCCCGTCTCAGTCTGGTGTCTCGTGGGTGCTGACCGCGAGTCCACCTGCTCCCCCGTGCAGGTGGCCCTCCAGCCACCAGCCGCCAGCCGCCCCGCGCACGCTCCCGGAGCTCCTGTTCTAAGTCTGCTGTCTCACGGGTGCCGTCCGCGAGTCCACCTGCTCCCCCATGCAGGTGGCCCGCCAACCGCCAGCTGTCCCGCGTGCGCTCCCGGAGCTCCCGTTCTCAGTCTGCTGTCTCAAGCGTGCGGGTCCGCGGTCTGTCCACTCCCTGGTGCAGGTGGCTACCGCTTCCTGGCACCCTGACACGGCGGCTCCCTCCCCCTTCTGTTTATCTTCCGATATCTGTGCGCGGTTTCATGGCTCCCCGCTTCGTACCTCGATACTCAGCGCTGGAGATGTTCATTTGTAGAGATCCAGATGTATCTTCCTGCGTCTCAGGCTGATTCCGTGGGATATTCCTGCTGGTCTGGTACCTATCCAGCTCAACTCAGGGGACCGGCTGAAAAAGGGGTCCCCTACTCTTCCGCCATCTTAACCTCCTCCTCTACAGGGATTTTTTTTAATTCCTTTCTGGTTTTCAGATTTAGAGTCAAATGTGCTTTACATCGAAAGAGATTTTTCTAATTTACAGTTTTTGTTAGGAATTCTTTCTTGTCAGTTTCTGATTAGTATGTTTTCTCCCTATGATTGAGTTGTATTATTCATTTTAACAAGAAATGCAGTGGGATATAATAGAATGAATATGAGATTTGTATTAAGATGCAGATGTTAGTAGCTGTGACACATACTGGCTTTATAATCATAAGCAAAGCACATTTTTTTCCTGAGATTTATTTAAAAGTAAATAAAAATACTAAACTGTGAATTTTTTAAAAAACTGCACAAGTTAATGTATGTATTTGTGTATTTCCACGCATGTGCCACTGTCAGACATGTTGCTAAGTTGCTAAGACCGCTCTGTGTGTGTGTGTGTGTATACATACACATACACACGTATGTATTTGCCATTTTCCACAAATTTGATATTATTATGGCCCCCTTTGTACATTTGGACATTTAGACACCAAATGGTTGAGAGAGGTATCCAAGATTTAGCCTAAGAAAAAGGCATTCAGTTGCAGATGCAAGCAAGCATGCAGGAGGTTTATTACCGTGTGCTCTTGGGATCATCACCCTTGAAAGGAAAAGAAAGGGAACAGGTCTGGGTGAAGGGAATAGTTAGGCCATGATGCTGTCCAGCAAAATTGTCATTTGACACCACAGGAAACTTTGGAGACAGAATGTCCCTTCATTGTTGTCTCAAAATAGGGCAAAAAGTCAGGTCTTTGTTTGCCTGCATTAACCAGTCATTAGATGCAAGCTTCCCTAGGAAAAGTGTGTGATATTCAGTAAGACAAATCTTTTTAGCTGAGACAGTTCCTAGAGAGGTCTGACAGTGGAGGGATATCTGCCAGCAGCACTTCCAACAACAGGCAGAAAAATTCCCTTAGTCTTGAAGGAGGATCTTGGTGGCATATCACAGTGTAATGCATACCATTCTTAAAAAACAAATGTAGAAGAAAGTTAATATTCTACCCCACAGCCATTTTCCACCTCTTTTTTTTTTTTTTCTAATAGAACCTCAATTTAGTTGAAATTACTCTAACCATTATTTATGTCAGGGAAGATGTTTGTATCCCCAGATCCCAGACTCAGAGAAAAAAAAATATGGTTAATACAAACAGCTCTTTTCCATTGGGGTTCTGGGAGAGAATTAAATCCTAATGCCCTGAGACATTCATTTTATGTAATAAAGTAACTTCTCTCCCATGTATCTGAAATGGTGCTGACCATGTACTGCCCTTCGAAAAATTGAGAACATAGTGTTTCATAGTACTTTATTTTGTCCTGTAAACCTGGTGGGAAAAAGTTAAACCAATCCGTGTGTTCTCACTAGCCTTTGCATGGTTGGCATTCTGAAGTAGTTCTGTGAAAAGTGCGGGGACATGATTCTTGGGGGACTTCTTGGAAGGCTTTTCTTGTGCTTAAAGGACAGGTCAAGAGAGGGATATTTTCATACTTATATTATATACTAGGATATGAAGATAAATTGCCTAAATATTGTATCTCCATGTTATATAAAGGTGAAAAAATGCTAAGAATGACAGAGAAAAGATGGAGAACACAGATCCTTGAGGACTTCATTTAGGAATTAAGCAATCCCGGATGCTCCCTATCAACATCCATCAGCATATGTGAGGTTAAGGGGGAAAAAAATCTGTTATTTAAACACATTTTTAAACCCATTAGGGGTTAAAAGCATCTTAATTGTCACAATAAGTAACAACTTACGTATTTATGATTAACCCCAAATCCTGTCCGTTTTCCATTATATGTGCTGTCTCCTAAATGCATCTGATGCCAAAATATATCTGATAGTGTTTTACAAAGCAAAATGTATTTTTACAAAGCAAACAGATGTGTTATTTATGCAATGATTTCTACTTCCATGGATCTACGGAAGCCTGATAAGGTTTTTGAGGCCCTTGAACATAATCTTCCTCTCTTCATGGGCCTGGGCACGTGACTTAGCCATCAGAGGCCTCAGCTTAAAGTACTTTTCCCATTACTCTTAGGACTCTATTCTTTGCTACTTGGGTCCCAGCACCTAGCCCCCACCACACACACTTTTTTTTTTTTTAAGCAACGAATGTCGTCTGTTCTGTTCTTTCCAAGGGGAGTATAGAAAGCAAGAGTTTAGAAAGAGTGGATAACAGAGAAATGGGTTAGCTGGTTGTATTTCATATTTAACCATGTGTTAAATTGAAAACCCTGTTCACATACCACTGTTATTTCAAATATAAATTAAGAAAACAAACTAGTTTTAGGCTGGGGATAAAGTGTGATAAAATGTAATGAATATTGAAGTGTTAATTCACCATTTTGTCTGAGCCCTTGTGTGCCTTTGAGGCTCAATGTCCTAATTCACCAAGTGAGAGCTGTGCAGTTCATGGTTTCTGATGCCTTTCCAAATCCAAATTCTGTCAATTCTCTTTCTATTGCATGAAAATACTAATGACATAACAGTCAATTTTTTCTTATATATGAATACTTTTTAAAATGCTAGATTTTTATTTTTTGAAAAGAAAAAAGGTTGATTTGTGAACCTTTTACACAGTATGAGCAAGGAGAACATTCTGAAATACTTTTAAGAATCGTTGTTAAGGAAAAAATCGCTTTTAACTGCATCTTAATTAAAGTGTTTTTATATTTCAGTAGAGACCGTCATGATTTTAGGAAAAAAATATTCAGCAAAAATAGCTCCCATGTATTAGTAACCTCATTTAAATTACATTATAAAATAAAAAAAGAATGAAAAATCTTTAAGTGGAATACCGACTAAAAATTTATTTCATTTCTTGAGAAATGAGTAGTTAAAATGTGAATGAATTCAGAGAGAAATCTAAAAGCAATTGTAAATGTAGAGTCATGGGTTATATTTGATAAACTTTTCTGTTTCTTATCATTTTAGGATTAATATTATTGAACATTTCATTGAGTCAAGAGATCCTCTGTCATATTTTCTATTATTGATCTAACACTGCATTAATACTATATAACTCATGATTATTTTCCTTTCTCTTGGAAATAATGAAATAGACAAATAGGGGCTGTTAAATAAAACTCTTCAAGAATTTTCTTTCTAAGATTTCTGTGCCCAAATTTTAAAGGTAGATTTGTATATAAATTGTATATAAAGTTAAATTATATATAACCTCAAAACAAAAAACAAACATTTCTAGCCATCTTTATTTAATATTTCTACTTCTAGAACAGAAAGTTGATACTTAAACCTGTGTTAAACATGTGATAAATGTATGATTGCTTATAACTACTACCAATCAACTATCCACTAAGAATTGAGTCAAAATTGATTATTTACACAGAAGGTATTCATGCCTCTTTGAAGCAAATGCATTTATAGCTAATACCTTATGTATCTACTCCTTAAGAGATGGAACAGTTGTCAAGAAAGGCAGTCTCGTGCACACAGTTTTATATCCCTCACCCGAGGCCAAATAAGAATGGACATTGGACCTGGAATACTTTTCTTAAAGAGCCTGCATAGCCTGTGCCAGGTTTATCACCTTGTATGGGAACATCTTTCCCTGGTTCATGGTCAGTGATGGTTCCTTTATTCTGCTTAAGCATTTGTGTCAGTGGCCCTCAGGCAGGCCCCCAACTTTTAGCACTTCAGATCCTAAGGGAGAGGAAGGTGTTCTGTTCCTGCAACAGGAAATGGGTGTGCATAGGATGCAGTTATGCTCAGACACAGCAAAAAGAAAAGAAGTAAAAATAAATAATATGAGGGCAGAAAACAATGCGGTAATGGGTGGTGCCATCAGTTAAGCGCTGGACTCTTGGTTTTGGCTCAGGCATGATCTTAGGGTCATGAGATTGAACCCCATGACAGGCTCAGTGCTGTGTGGAGTGTGCTTAAGACTTTGTCTCCCTCTCTCTTTGCCTCTCCCCCTGACTTTCTCTCCAAAATAAATAAATAAATAAATCTTAAAAAAAAAAGAAAAAAAAAGAAAAAAAGGAAAGAAGAAAAGAAAAGAAAAGAAAAGAAAAGAAGAAAAGAAAAGAATGTGGTAAATATAAATGTTGTACAGTATTGTTTCGCATACAAACTCAGTAGTGGGGCTAAATTAGCCCTAGACAAAAGATTATTATAAACTTGCTAAAATAGTATTGAAAGAAAGCCTCAAAATAATCAAATATTTCCAAGTAACTTAACTGCATACCAAATAGAGCATATTAATATTTAAGATTTTATTCAAGAAAACCCAGCACACAAATATTAAATTCACAATGTGTGGGATTTATTAAAAAATTACAGTATTTTAAAAAGCAAGAAAATATGACCTATAACCAAGGAGATTTAAGTCAATAGAAATAGGTAAAAGAATACAGAAGCATTTCTGTTAGTGGTTTTCATTTCTAGCATTTCCTTTTGGTGCTTTCTTAGAATTTCCATTTCTTTCCATACATTGCCGTCTATTCTTGCGTGCAATTCACTTTCCTTTACAGCCCTTAGCATGTCAGTTATAGTTGTTTTAAATTCCTGGTCTGATTATTCCAGCATCCCTGCCATATCTGAATCTGGTTTTGATGCTTGCTTTGTCTTCTCAAACTGTGTTTTTGCCTTTTAATAGGTCTTGTAATTTTTTTCTTGATAGGCAGACATTAGGTAAAAGGAACCCTGTAATACGGACTTTTGTGATGCAGTGGTAAGGTGTTAGGGAGAGGAATCTTTCTGTAGTTCTATGATTAGATTTTCGTCTTTCGAGCCTGTGCCTCCGGACTATGAACTTTACTTGTGCTTCTCAGACCCCCTTCTCTGAAGTGAGACAAAATGGCTAAAGTGGGCTGGAGTTGGCTATTTCCCTTCCTCCATGTGGAAGGCTGGAGCCAGCTGAAATTGGGTATTTCCCTTCCTCCAGATAACTTAGGTTCTGATAAAACCCCAGCAGATTCAGCTCTGCTTAAATAGTTTCTCTTGAGGGCAGACCTTGTTAAGAACAGATGTTCTATTTAAAAAGTGGCTCCTTTTCCCTTCCCCCTGCCACAAGTATGAGGGGATTTTCCTCAGATATTTACTGCCAGGGCCTGGTTGGTCTGCTGGAGGTAAAATTTATAAAAGTGTGAGGGTCCCCATCTTACTGATTCCCTCTGTAGTTGTTAACTCTCAGATTTGTCCACACTGAGTCCAACAATGCATCAACTACATTCTAGGTTTCCCTACCCCAGTACTGATTTCGACACAGGTTTCAGCTCATGGTAAGTTGTGATTATCTATATTTGTTTGTCTGTATCTCCATTTGGGAGGGCAGCAGTTTGCCCTGTGACCTCACTTCTCATGGATCTAAGAGTTGTTGCCTCTTCAGTTTATTAGTTTTTGTTTTACTTTTGTTTTGTTTTGTTGTGTTTTTCAGTTGTTGTTAGGACAGAGTGGTAACTTCCAAGCTTCTTACATGCCAGATAAGAAACCACAAAATTTTGTTTTGTTAAATGAATATACCCAGTAAGCCCTTACCTTGTTCTAGAAAGGCGTATGATAGAAAACTATCAGAATTCCAATTCCTACTCCTCATGTTCAGCCTTCCCAATAGAGTAATTATCTTTTAATTATTTGGTGTTGTGTAAATTGATTTAATAGTGATGTTTAAACATTAATTTCCTAACTTACAGATGATAGAAAAAACTCTACTGGCAGGCAATCTGGAAAGTTGAGACTATAGGTCCTTTGCATAACTCCCTAATGTATCCCTCCTTGCATAAAGATATGGCTTATTAAGGCTTATTATAGTAAATGGCCATTAATCTTCCTGGGATCTATTATGTTTTTATTCATTATCACCCTTCATTCTAATAGAAAAGTATTTAACATTGTGAATATCAGAAATTTTGAGAGACTGTGTGAAAGTTAGCAAATACAGGTATTAACTCAATATCTGGTACCTAACTAGCAGATAGGTGAATTTCACTGGCAAACTACAATGGCATATGCTTATTTCACTACATTTTAATATAAAGTAGGTAAAACATATGTGAAGTCCCTGAAAGAGGAATAAGGAAAGAATATCCCTGGCTTAGGAAATTATTGACTAGGGAAGAGTGAATTAAGGGGACATTGGATTTGGCATAAAAACATATTTTCTTGAGGCATCCACCCAGAATTTTCAAAGCATTGCAGAAAATGTGAAAAAGGATCTTTCTTAATATGTAATTGAGTTGAGTTTACTCTAAGTATATTGCTAAGCAAACAACCAACTCTGAGTGAAAAACATTTCCAGGTTCTGACAACTAACTGCCAAGTGAAGCAAAGTAAACAGGTCTCCAATGACAAAGAGCAGACAACAGATATTTGACAATATATACAGTCAAATTACTCAGCTTGAAGAAAGGAAAGAAAGGAGGGAATGGAAGAGAAGAAAGAGTTCTCAAATATAATTGCCATCATAATAAATAGCTAAAAAAAAAGTTCAAATAGACAACTCTTCGTTGATAGGATTTACTGTTCTCTCTATAGTGGTGTAGTATTAGACCTAGGATTGCCATATTGCCATGTGACTTCAGTTATACAGATTAATTTCTAGTTGTATCTCTCTGAAGGTAACTTAGCCAAAGACTCTGTTTGAAAGAGGTCTTATTGCCCCATTGTATTTAAAAATATTAATATCAGACACAATTTATATTTTTCTTTAGTGAATTTAAATTATTTTGGAGAGCTTAAACACATTTCCATATTTTCATAAAACATTTTATTGAAGAAATATATTCATTTGGAAAAATATGTGAAAATATTTAAAAAATATTCTCTTGTATTGTAACACACTGTAAATATAGAGAAAGCTCTTCTGTGCACTGAAATAAAATAATTATCTTGGGGAAAAAACATTTGTGTGATTGATTTGTTAGCTGACCTAGCTGATTTATCTTATGGAATACCACTTTTACTTAAAAGAACAACTGACAGACTAACAATGGTATTCAGATTTGGCCATTTGACAGAGATCCTCTCAAAAAAAAACCTTGAAGTGAGCCTGTCACTACAAGGGGGAAGAAATCTGTACTTTTGGCATCAGTGATAAAATTTGAACTTTCAAGGAAAGTAAGAATTTTGAAAAACATATCCAAGTCCAAGAGCTGAATAGATTTTCAATACTTAAAAATTTTTCTAGGGGAATGGGTGGTATATTAATAAATGTGATTGTTTTTAACATTGTACCATACGATTTGCCAGTATGTGGAAGAGCTTTCACTATCAGTGATTCAGTATTTTCCAAATGACCAGTTTATAATGTTACAAAATGAAGCATGGTATGTATACTATCCACTCAAAATACAAGATAGAAAAATGGATTTTAAAGTAACCAAATATGAAAAATTTAAATATGATTTCAGAATTCAACTTGCAACTATCCTTGAAAAAACTACCTTTTTTTTGTTTTTGAATTTTGGTGTAGTATCAAATTAGGATAATTGCAATCATTTCAAAGGAAGAATAAAATATTCCTTGTTTTTCAAGCTACATTATCTGTGTGAAGTCATATTTTCTTCCCACTCTTCAATCAAAAAAAA
>NC_048226.1:77211877-77232647 GCF_002007445.2 Ailuropoda melanoleuca
ATGCCATCTATAAACAGTGACAGTTTTAAATATTCTTTTTCAGTTTGGTGCCTTTTGCTTCTTTTTCTTGCCTAATTACTGACTGACTGACATGTAAATTCAGTAGCCCAGCCCCCTTCCTTCAAAATGAGATAATTCTGCAATATAATGTATGTTTCTTTGTGTTCTTTCAAATCAGATCAAGGCTGCAAGGTACCTAAAAACATACTTGTGCAAAGTTTCCCAGGTTCTCTATTCTGTTTTTCATTCGACAACTCTCTTAATCAATTATGTGTGTTTAAATTCCTGTCTCAGGTTTTGTTTCTAGTTAATTGAACTTGTGTCCCAAGGCATAAACTTTGTTTCATCGATCTTATTTATGCTCCTTCTTTTGATTTACTTTGTATTTCTCTCACTTTTTGAATTTAGAATTTCAGACCACAATAAGCTATCACCTTACACCTGTCTGAATGGCTAGAATCAAAAAGATAACAAAAAGTGTTGGTGAGGATATAGAGAAAACAGAATCCTCATGTACTTTTGGAAGGAATGTAACTTGATACAGCCATTGTAAAAAGAGTATATAAAAATTGAAATACCATAGGATCCAGTAATTCCACTACTGAGTATTTGCCCAAAGAAAACTAAAACATTAACTTGAAAAGATATATGCACCCATATGTTTATTGCAGCATTGTTTACAATAGCCAAGATATGGAAGCAGCCCCAGTGTCCACTGATGGATTAATGGATAAAGAAGGAATATTACTCAGCCATGAAAAGGATGAGGTCTTGCCATTTCCAACAACATGGGCATTATGCTAAATTAAATCAGAGAAAGACAAATACCATATGATTTCACTTATATATGGAATCTAAAAAACAAAATGAATAAACAAAAAGCAGAAATAGACCTGTAAATACACAGAACAAACTGATTATGACCAGAGAAGAGGATGATAGGNATGATAGGAGTATGGGCAGAATGAGTGAAGGGGAGTGGGAGATACAGGCTTCCAGGTATGGAATGAATAAGTCATGAGAATAAAAGGTACAGCATAGGGAATCTAGTCAATTATATTATAATAGCATTGCATAGTGACACATGCTAGTTACACTTATAATCGTAACATAACAGGCAGAGTTATGAATCACGATGTTGTATACCTGAAACTAATGTAACATCATGTGTCAACTATGCTAAAAACAAGCAAACAAACAGGAATTTGCTTTGTATTATTTTGTTTCTGTTAAAGGCTGTACATTTTTCTCTAATAGTACCATGACTTTTTTTTTTTTCTAAGTTCTGGTTTTGTTTTGCCTTACCCCTTTCATCAAAATGATAAAATATTTTTAAATTTCCCTACAGATGAGTCTTCACTGTTAGTGTTAATATCTAGTTTTACTAATTTGTGGTTATTTGTTCTTCCTATATGAAGCTTATTCATGCTTTGATTCATCACTTTGTGTGAATGTTTAATGTACACTTGAGAAAAGATGTATATGTTAATATGGAAGTGTTAATAAATATTCATAAAGGGGCGCCTGGGTGGCACAGCGGTTGAGCGTCTGCCTTCTGCTCAGGGCGTGATCCCGGCGTTATGGGATCNCGTGAATGTTTAATGTACACTTGAGAAAAGATGTATATGTTAATATGGAAGTGTTAATAAATATTCATAAAATCCACCTTATAGATTATGTAATATACATATTATATATACTTTCTTATTTTATCTATTAGATGTCTCATGAATTTGTGTGGGTATGTTAAATACCATCTATCATTAACGTGTTACTGAATTTTTCTCCCTGAATCTACTTCAGTTTCTGCTCTGTAAAAGTTGTTACTATTTTGTCTGGTGAATATTCAAAATTGTGTCATTAACATTGCAAACTGTGACAGTTCTGAATGCTTAATGATTTAAAATGTATCTTTTCTTATAGCACAAAAGCATTTCCTCTTCCTTACTTTTCCCCATTTGACTCACATATCAAATATTCATCTTACAATAGCATATTTAAGCTACTTCATATTTATTGGTCACAGCACTACAAGAGTCTCATTGTTTTGTAATATTTACTATACGTGTTATGCTGTATTTAATCTATTTTTCTACATAAACTTTTCCCTTTATTTTTTGTTGTGGAAATGTTATACTTAGTGAAATTTGTATTTTTGCTCCAGTAATTATCTTTTAACTAATATGATTTGAAATTTTTTTCCTTATGTATATTTTGTTTTGTTTTCTTTTAAATTATATTTTTTTGGTCCCACAAAGTATATATACAACAGTCATTGATTAAATTTGTCCTACTTTTCCTTCTTGTCTCTAGCAATTACTTAGTTGCATTCTTTATACTTAGTGCAAAATATAGAATTCATACAATATTTTTATACCCTTGTTCCCACCTGAATTTTAGATCTAATTCGAATATATATATGTTCATTAGTAGTCATTTTTTTTTCTAATAGAAACCAGTACTTCTAATCCTCTCTTTCTTGGATGAATTTCATCCTCTAGTAGATTCCAAAGGAAAGATTTGTGAGTACAGTAATCTATGAACACTTTATTTCTTACCCTAACATTGACACAAAAAGAGCAGCTTGCCTGGATATTAAATCTTGGGCAGATATTTTTTTCTCCTCAAGTTTGTTGAAAATATTCTTTTGTTTTGCTATTTATGTAGTCTCCAGAATTCCAAGGCTGCCTGTTTCTCTTACCATTGCAAGTTACCTGTTATTTCTGTCTAAAAGCCAGGGGCATTATTTATACAGCTGTAAAGTTTAATAATTTTACTAGTATATACTTTGGAGTGACTATTCTGGTCTGGTCATTCTTTGGTCAAAAATATTTGCATTTTAAATTTTTTCTTTAACAGCTTTATTGAGATATTATTAACATATAACATATGTAAGTTGAAAGTATACACTATGATTAATTTAATGCATGTATATATTGTGAAATGATTACCACAATAAGGTTTGTTAATATCTCCAGTCTCTCACATAATTATTGTGTGTGTGTGTGTGTGTGGTGATAGGATCTATTCTCTCAACAACTTACAATTATATAATACAGTACTATTAATTATCACCATGATGTAAATTAAATCTCCAGAAATTATTCATCTTGTAGCTGGAAGTGTGTATCCTTTGATCAACATCACTCCATTTCTGCCACTCTCTTGCTCCTGGTAACCACCACTCTTCCCTCTATTTTTATGAATTCAGCTTTTTTTAGATTGCATATTGAAGTGAGAACATATAGTATGAGTCTTTCTCTTCCGACATATTTCACTTAGTATAATGCTCTCAAGATCCATAAATGCTGTCACAAACGGAAGGATTCCCCATTTAACAGCTGAATGATCCTCCATTGTATATGTATACCATCTTTTCTTTATCCATTAATCTTTATCCATACCAGTGGGTACTTAGGTTGTTTCCATATCTTGGCTATTGTGAGTAATGCTGCAGTTAACATGAGGTTCAGATATCTCTTTGAGATAGTGGTGTCATTTTTTTTGGGGGGGGGATATGTACCCCGAAATGGGATTGCTAAGGCTGTGTTGGCAGAGGACAGAAGCAGTGGGAGAAGGAGGGTGCTTAGGTAACAGCCTTTATTTGTGTTTCTGGAAAAAGCACAGTAGAACAGGATGAACACTTTATGTTTGGGTAGTTTGAATAATTTAAGCAGGCTTTGGGTGATAGGGGTGGTCTCTAGTAGCCTGGTACCTGGTGCTGGGATTATTAAGGCTGAGAAATATTGCCTCCTGGGGTACACTGGCTAGAATGAGGATGCATGACCTTGAATTGGTTAGTTTGCATATCAGAAGTATATTCTATGCAGAGCCCTTTGCTCTAAGAATTGCCTGGCCCAGGAAGAGGCAATCTCTCCCAAGCTAAGAAGTTTTTTTTTAAGATGTCAAAACATCATAAATACAGAAGATTTTATATACACACATACACACAGAGAATACAGACATTACAAGAATTTTGGATGTTATTTTCAGTAAGATGGAAAGCCATTTCAAATTTGTTGACAGAGAAATTACATGATACTCATGTTTTTTAAAGGATCAGTCTGCTGGCTGAGAATAAGAAGCTAAGTGTGGAAGGAGAGACTTTTGAGAAAATTATTGCCATGATCAGTGAGAAGTGATGAAATCTTAGTCAAGGGTGTTGGTAAAGGCAATAATGGTGAGAACTGGCATGATTTTTTCATGCCTTGGATGTGGTATGTGAGAGAAAAAGAGACCTAAATTGTGTCTTTAAAATTTGGCCTGAAAACTTGGCAGGGTAAATTTGCCTTTTACTTAAATAGGAAGGAAAAACAAAAAGTGAAAAAAAAAAAGTTAAGGGAGGTATATCAAGATTTCAGTAATCCGTGAGCAATTAAGGAAGCATTTGTTATATGAGCTCAGCTTTCATCAAGAGATCAAGAGTGAGGATTGTGTTTGGAAATATATGTGATAGGCATTCTAAACCGTGAGCTTGGGTGAGATCACCAAAAAGCATTGTACTGAGGGGGGCACCTGGAGGCGCAGTCGGTGGAGCATTGGACTCTTGATTTCGGCCAGGTCATAACCTCTGGTTCTTGACATCAAGCCCCGCCTTGGGCTCAGCGCTGTGTGTAGAGCCCGCTTAAGAATCTCCCTCTCATTTTGCCCTTCCCCATCCCACTCCTGTACACGTTCTCTCTCACTTTATCTTGCTCTTTCTCTCTAGAAAAAGAAAAAAGATATTGTACTGAGAGACACAGATAAAAGTTTCAGGACTGATTCTTGCGGCACTCTAAAATTCCATTTTCATAAGAGGAAAGGCAGAAAAGAAAGCTAAGAAAGAACAGTCAGTAAGAGTTAAGACAAAGAAAGAAAGCATTTCAAATAAAGGAAAAGAAGAAACATGTGTGAGAAACTATGTCAAATACACCAAATAAGTCAAGTGTGATAAGCCCTGGGGATAACCATTGGGTTTCCAAAATAAAGGTCATTGGTGTTTTATACAAGAGTAATCTTCATGGACTATTACAAATAAAACCTTCCAGGAATGGAATACTAGCAAACTGGAGGAAAGGAATTAGACTGAACTAAAATACCTAAAATATTTTAGGTATTTCTTTTGAGGAAACTTGATTTTTCAAGGAGAATAAATAAATGGAGCGTTAGCTAAAGGGAAATGTGGAATCAAGAGGGGGTTTTTTGTTGTTGTTATTTTAGTTATGTGCTGCTTAAGATGAATTTCATCATGTTTGTTTAATGGTGAAAATAAAGGAGAGGGAAAAGTTATTTGGGAGACAGAGAACAGAAAAATGCTAGACTGCAAATGTGGAAGGGTTTGCCTAATACAGGAGAACATAATAAAAGAAAGCAGAATATATGAGCAAATGTCCACACAACTGCCTAGCTGTTGGATTATGGTTTATGGAAATTATATTCTAATAGTTTCTATTTTCTCAGTATACAGGAAGCTAAATTATTAACTAAAAGTGAGGATGTTAGACGCATTATTGTAGCTTTGAGTGGAGAGGCTATAGCAATCAATAGCTGTCTAAGACAGTAAGAAGTCTTATGAGATAAAACAAAAAACAAAAACAACCAATAGCCATTTATGTTTGCTAGTCCTGAATTTAAAATAAGATCAACCAGCAATGACTATTTGTTTTTCACATGCAGCCTCTTTGGTATAAGCTTCTTACTAGGAAAAGATGAAATTTAACTGGGGTTGCTGTTCTTTCCAATGAAGAAAAATAAATTGAGAATGGAAAAATGAAGTTAAAATTTTATAGAGAAGGAATCAAACATATTGGTGGGCTATGGAATCTATACTGGATAAACAGACAAATCAGAACACAGAAAAATGAGGGTCAGAAAATAGTAGTGAGTATTAATAGATTGTAATATCTATGGAGACTAAAATTTATTTGTGCCAGTATTATTAGAATAAGCAAGAAATTGAGTAGCTGTAACTGATACTATAAATTATAGGTTTGACATTTTTAAAATCAATGTGTGTGAATAGGGGAGGAATGGAGGATGATAGAATCATAGCAGAGAAGAGGCCATGTCTTGGTGAGGCCAGAACATTTGAAGTATAATCTACATACATTTTGCAGTGTCTAGAGATTTGAAAATGAGTTGCATTAGGAAGAGTGATGGCAAGACAGGAACCAAAATCTTTATGGGATGAGGAAGGTGATGGGAGAAAGTTTTATAACTGACTGTAATAAGAAAGGCCAGTGGTCAAATAGCCTAATTAATTAAGATTTTTTTCCAAAATCTACTGTAAGTAGCAAGGGTGAATAGTCTAAAAAGAGGAGAGAAGACTTTACCAACTTGCTATCAATGGCATTAGTGGTAGGATAGAGAATAAGTTTTCAAAGGAAGGTTTTTAAGGAGACGTTGTCCTAAGAAGTAATCCACATTTCAGTAACAGTGAGAAAATTATGACTGACTTAAATTCTTAGGGTATATTAAAAAGCTATTATTAGATGGGGAGTTGGGAAGAGGTAAAAATTGGCATTGGTCTTATATTCACGTTGTCATTGTGACTTCTCAAGTGTGTGTATATATATAAGTCAAGTCAATGTCTGTGTATGTGTGTGAAGTTGTTTAAGTGATTCTGGACAATTAAATATTTATTGACTGAAAATTCTAATGAAAATACTTTTAAACAAAACTTTGGGATACAGGTGAAAACTTTGGGATACATATGAAAAATTAGAAAAGATATCCATTTACTTTATATTTATGGTAGAGTTGAAATTTACAGAGTTACTGAAGTGTGAATATAATATAGCTTATTTATATTCCACAGTTGACCTCCTCATTCTCTAGAGTGCCCATTAACAATAATGCTGAAAGATACTTAATTTTACCACTTAAAATATGTGTATCAATGTTCCAGTCCTAGGTAGTTTGGAATAGCTGGCTTTAGACCATTGCTCTTCCTAAGGACAACTTAAGAATTAATGTACTTGAATTCACAGAAAGCTTCCAGAGCATGGGAAATGCAGGGCTATATTCCAGAAAGAGCAGTGAGAGAGGTATGTTTGCAGTCACTTTTTCCCAGGGGGTATTTGGTCATCTAGGAGCCAAGCAGACAGCTGAATATGTAGATCTTAACACATGAATTCAGACTCTGCATAGATGACTAAACACCAACAGTGAGTGAAGTAACTTGAATAATACTAACCACTCTAAACAAAATTAAAACTTGGAAAAAATGTGAAAACATTTTTCGTAGATATGAGAGGTCAATTAAAGGAGAATGACGTGGAGGCTGTGGTTCCTGAGAGAAAGAATATATATTATGGAAAATTCCACATTGAAACCAGATTTTTCTCTAAGCACATTTAACAATTCACAAGTCAAGCAAGAAGTAGACTGTACCTGGGACTAGAGTCCTAGCAGGAGGCAGGTGGAATTTATGCTTTCAATTTCACAGGAACTTCAGGGACAAAGTCTTACAAAGGAGAAACCACAGAAGTCCTGCCCTGAATGAAATGCTTGAAAATATGTGTTGTGGCCCTTGACATATTTAGCAGTTCCTAAGATGTAAGGGACTCCAAGATAAGAGAAAATAGTATTGGGATATTAAGGAATTTAGCAGGGAATTCAGCAACTGTGCAGTACTAGGACAACAGAGGTTGGAAATCAAAGTCAGCCAAGGTGGTGGGGCCCAGTAAACACCCAGGCTTTCAGTTAGATACAATAAAGCCCTAAAGTAGGCTAAATGGAAATACATTAGCAGAAACAGAATTTAAAATTATTAACAAATTTAGTCTATAATTTCACATAAAAGACCTTTATTATTAAATTATTTTCTGGAGCTTTAGAAAATTATAACTTAAATGTAATATATTTCATTAATCAATAATAAGACCAAGGCAACAAAATGGCAGAGTAGCCAGCTCCTAACTCCTGTCCCTCCACACAAACATGGAAAAACAAGCAAAAATTGTCAGAAACAACCTTGTTAGAACTCTAGAAAAAGTCAAAGGTTTGTAGCACTAAGCAAACACTGAATTAAAAAAAAAAAAGGCAATTAAAAAAATGTTCCTGCATGGGGCCTCCTGGGTGGCTCAGTCAGTTTAGCCTCTGACTTGATCTCAGCTAAGGGTAGTGGGATTGAGTCCCATCCACCTTGGGCTCTGTGCTCAGCAGGAAGTCTGTTTAAGATTCCCTCCCCCTCCCCCTTTGGTCCTCTCCCCCTGCTCTCTTTCAAATAAATAAATCAATCTAAAACAAGCAAATTCATATGGGGAGTATAAGAAACAGGGCAGAAGACCATAGTGGAAGGGAGGTAAAACAGAATGGGAAGTCATCAGATAGGGAGAAAAACCATGAAAGACTCTTAACTATAGGAAACAAACTGAGGCTTGCTGAAGGGGAAGTGGGTGGGGTGATGGGTAATTGGGTGATGGGCATTAAGGAAGGCACATTATGTGCTGGGTGTGATACGCAACTAATAATTTATTGAACACTACATCTGAAACTAATATAAGTTGGATAATTGAATCTAAATAAAAAACAAACAAATAAATAAAAATATTCCTGCCATTCAAGAAAATCTCTGTCAGTCAGAATTCTGTATGAATAAACACTAAAGGAGCAGGGACTTCAATGACCAGACACAATGCAGAATACATTTTTGAAACAATAGTTTGGAAAAAGTAACTAAAACAGATGATAGCAGCCTTCAAGAACCAAGAACAGCAAACCCTGGGAAAAAAGAAACAGATTTCTGTAGTTACTACATTACAATATTCAAGTACTCAGTTTTCAACAAAAGATCACAAAGAATATAAAGATAAAGGAAAGTATGGCCCCACTTATAGGAAAAATATAAATGAATAAAAACTATTCTCTAAGAAAAACAGGGATTATATTTACTAGACAAAGACTTTGGTTAATTAGCTTAATTATGCTCAAAAAGCTAAAGGAAACCATGGAAATCAGGGATATACTGCAAGAAAAAATTAAAATACGAGTAAAGAGAACTAAATTATAAAAAGGAACCCAAAAAAATGTCCAGAGTTAAAGCAAATGGAAAACAAAATTCATTAGAAGGTTTCACTGATTTTATACTTTTCTAAAGAATGGAAGAAGGAACACTTTCTAACACATTCTATGAGGCCAGCATTATCCTGATACCAAAGCCAGATAAAGACATCACACTGGAATAAAATTTTAGACCAATAATTATTTAGATACAAAAATTGTACGCAAAATACTAGCAATTGAATCCAACAACACATTAAAAGTATTATATACCATAGTGAAGTGAGATTTATCCTAGGAATGCAAAAGTTGTTTAACATAAAAAATAAGTGTGTGTAATATATCACATTAATAGAATGAGTGGAAAAAAAGACATGCTCATCTCAATTGACACATCAAAGGTATTTGACAAAAGTAATATCCTTCATGTTAAAATCTTTCAGAATACTAAGACTAGAAGGAAAGTTTGTCAACACGATGAGGGACATTTATGAAAAACCAACAGCTAGCATCACATAATCAATGATGAAAGACTGAAATCTTTTCTCCAAGAGTAAGAAAAATGTCAGGATGCCTGCTTTCACCACTGCTATTAAAATTGTATGGCAAATTTTACCCAGCTAATTAGATAAGAAAAGAATTAAATTAATCCAATTTGGAAAGAAGAGGTACGACTATCTCTATTCATATATAACAAGGTTGTGTGTGTGTGTGTATATATATATATATATTCCATGAGAATCCACAAAAAAGCTATTAAAGCTAATAAATGAATTCATAAACACACAAAAGTAAGATGTTTCTGTATATCAGTAATTAACTCATAAAACTATAAACCTAAAATCTATGCTTTTATTGTATATAAAGTATATCTCGATAAAATTTATTTTTTAAATGATTTATTTGAGGGGGAGGGAGAGAGAGAGTGTGTGCATGGGGGGGGCACAGAAGGAGAGGGAGAGAAGCAGACTCCCCTCTGAGTGCTGAGCTCAAGGACTGGGGGCTGGATGCCACCACCCTGAGATCATGACCTGAGCCCAAATCAAGAGTCAGATGCTCAACCAACTCAGCCACCCAGGCACCCCTCAATAAAATCTATTTTTAAAAATAGATAAAATAGAAAACATATTTAGTCATTGGCAACAGATCAGGAGAAAATATCCAGAAAGAATTACAAAGAGAAAAAAAGATGAAATACATGAAAAGCAAGTTTATGTGACAAGTTAGAAATAGTGAAAATATCTTAACTTGGTGATATAGTGCTGGGAGATGAAGGAATGGAATGGTAGCAAAACAAATATTTGAGCATTTAGTCAAGGATTTTCCAGAACTTATAGAAGATGTAAAATCACATACTCAAAAAGTTCTAAAAGTTTAAAGGCGGCAACATACTAGCATTTCCCCAACATTAGCATTTATATGTATGCTTGTTCTCTTGCATTATACCTTATATTGACATATTTACCTCTTCCTGAACAATGTGGAGATTTATACAAATTTATTTAAGTTGTCATGTCTTTTGAAATACTATTGTCACATATTTATAACCACAAAACATTATTATTATACTACTATTGCCATTTAATTATATGAGACATTATCATTATTGCTTTAAAAATTAATATGTTCATATGTCTACCTGAAGGTTCATGCTTTCCAGTGATATTCCTTCTTTCTGGCATTTCTGTGATTCCTTCAATGACCATTTCCCCCCCTAAATGAACTATTAATTTCATTATATCTCTTATTGTGGATCTGCTCATGAAAATTTCTTCTTTGTCTACTAGAACATAAAGGTAATAAGTGAAAAAGATATATATGGTTTAGCCAAAAGAAGGCAATATCTGAGAGAAAGGAATAAGGGAAAAATTCTATAAATAGAAAATCATAGTTAGAGATTCATATTCCACCTAAATGTATTGATAATTACATTAATATTCATCAGCCAAATATTGTAATTAAAAAACAGATTATCAAATTAGGATATATGTGTATGTATATAGACATATATAAAATCTTACAAACTCTAACATAATTGTACGTTAGGGCATATATTCTGTTCATAAAAAATAAACTTTAAAATCAGACAAAGTTGATGTTAGAAAAATCATACATTTTAGGAAAACCACTACATCCAGAAACACATCTGATTAAAAAAAAAAAAACGCTGCTCATTTCACGTTATAAACACTCAAAAAATTATGAATAAATGGAAGCATTCTGAATCTATTAAAATTGTCTAAAAAACATATAAAGTAACATAAATTAGTAAAAATTCAAGCCACTGACATGGAGAAAACATTTGCAAAACATTATACTGACAAAGAACTCAAAGGGCTAAGAATTGATCAGGTATTTTTTAAAGGAAACCAACAAAATGGTCAATAAATATTTTTAAAAGCCTCAATTTCATTAATTAGGGAAATGCAAATCAAGAACACAATGAATGCCATTACACCCCCATTGGAATGGCTATAATTAAAAGGATTGACATCACGAAGAAAGAGTGTACATGAACTCAAATACACATTGTTGGTGAGATTTTTAATAAGGGTAACCTCTTCAGAAAATTTTTGCAGTATGTACTAAGGTTTTACTGTATCTACTATATATGTATATATAATCTGTGATTTAGCAATTTCACATCTTAGTACATTTCTAAGAGAAAGGAATTCTAAAAACCAAATACAACATGTTCATAGCAGTTTTATTCATAATATCCAAGACTTGAAACAAAGATTTCTAATAAGAACAGAATGGGTACATAAATTAAGAAATTGTTAATCTACACAACAGAATACTACACAGTGATGAAAACGTATGAAACACAAGGGTGATGAATCTCACAGATAAGATATCTAGCAAAGGAAGCCATAAACAATAGAGTTTGTTTATGCTTTATTGTTCTGTTTATATAGAGATCAAAATCAGGAAGGATTATTCTACGGTGATAAGAGGTTAGAATAGCAGTTAATATTTTGGGATTACTGACTGGGAACTGATGCTTCAGGATTGTTGATAAGGCTAAATACCATAGTCTGAGTAGAGATTTCGTGGGAAAATGCATACCTAAAAATATATTAATCTGCACACCTTACTATGTGTAACTTTGTTATGTTGCATTTATTTCCAAAATTTTTTCCAGAGCTCATGAATCAATTCTTACATATCCATTTTAGAAAGCACATGGGTCGTTGGAAAAGAAAATAAATTTCAAACAAAACAACATAGTAGAAACATTCTATATCTATTATTCATTTGAGATGTAGCAGCTCTATTGCTTTTCCCTAACAATAAAAATCTTTCTTAACAGCTCCATTGTTTATCTGCACATCTGTTTCAAAATAAAAATAAATGTATAAATAATCCACAGATGTATAAGTGCCTCCTGGGATTTAAAACAAACAAAGGTGTTAGGGTAATAGCAGGTGTTATAGCTTAGTACTGAGGCATGGAAGTAAATGAGTATAAACTGGAGGATTATTCTTCCTAGACATTTTTTGTTTGCTTCATGACAAATAAGTCCAATCTGGCCCTTAAATCTAGGACTTCAGATCCTAGAAAGGCAATAACTTTATATCAAGAACCAACATATAATATAGTTTACCCACTAATTGTGGAAGCAATTCTGACAGTATTTTGGCCAAGGATAATGAATGTAACTATTCAGAATCCCAGGGGTGATTTGAATAGGGTCTCTGAGTATTGTTTTGAATATACTGGAAGACAGTAACCAAAACCTGTCACTAGGTTTACATTAAATGTTACAATGCCAAACTTTGTATCCAGTTTCTGGACCCTGATTGTTGAAGTCTTCCTTCTCCACAGTTAGCAGATATTTTTTATTTGATAGTTTTTATTTAAATAACCACACTTTCCTCTGTGTACATCATCACAAGAAATCTGTTCACAAGCCACAACTTTAAAAACAACACTGTCAAGGACTATTTTTTTTTTTATCCTTGCCCATCTTTCCTTTCATAACACAGTTATATTAGCTGGTTAGTTCATTAATTAACTCATCTATTCATGCAGCACATACTTTTGAAAACTCTTTTATGAGCCAGCTATTACATACCCCTTACTACATGTTCATAAATAAGGTTTATTACATGAAATCAATAAAACTGTAAAAGGGAGACAAAGGTTTTATGTTCTAGTGGATGCCTGTACCTTAAAGACAGGCCTCTATCCATGCCCTTATCTCACCTTCAAAGAAGACTTCTCAATTTTTCATGTATCTCCAAAACTTCTAAAAGATTTAGGTAGAAATGTAAGTTTGATGGAAGATATTGTATCAAGAAAAAGGCACTTTCATTACATACTAAAATTTTAAAATATATAAATTTCCTATTAGTCCTCTAATTTTTCATCCCTAAATCTCTCTTGCTAGCACTCACATTTCTCTCCATTTCTCATCTTCCATATTTTCATCTGTTAGTTGAAGGCATTTTTATCACCTTGTGAATGACACTTAACAAAAGAAGTCTGTGATAGCAGAACAGAGACCCACCATTCTCCATAAGCATGGCCCTTATGATTTGCATCTTCCAACCCCAAAGATTACCACAGTATTATCCTAGGGAAAATAGTATGTTATTTTGTAAATTCTTTGTAAATAACAGAATGGAGAACTAGGAAGGTTTTCCTTTTCCAAGAAAACAGTCTTTTATATTATTACACTTATGACAACTCAGCAAAACTGATTTCCCTTATCACACGCAAGATCTTCTTGTTATCTCATTCCTAATGCAATTACTCATCTGATTTCTAAGTATATCTATGAATGATAGATAACAGCCTGATATTTTGGTTGCACTCCACAGAAAACTAGGTAAAGTATACATATGTATGTACTTAATATAAATATTAGTGTGTGTGTGTGTATAGAGAGAATGTTTGTATATATTTACTCATTTTCTATGGATTATAACCAAACTTCTGGCTAATAATATATTAAACTATACATCATTTTGAGTAACTGCATACATAGACACATATAGTCACATACACACATGCTTTTAAAAAACAACTTTTTCTGGATGCCAGGGTGGCTCAGTCCATTAAGCATCTGCCTCCAGCTCAGGTCATGATCCCAGGTACCTGGGACTAAGTCTCACATTGGGGTCCTTGCTCAGCAGGGAGTCTTCTTCTCCCTCTGCTTGCTGCTCCCCCAGCTGGTGTTCTCTCCCTCTGACAAATAAATAAGTAAAATCTTTAAAAAATAATATTTTTCATAAGTATGTTACATATATTGATGTATGCATAATTGTATATATTGATATGTCATTGTGTAAGTATATTGACAGATCAAAGGAAGGAAAAGAATCAGTTTTCTCCCTCTCACCTTTGTCTCTGATTCACTTCATTTCATGCAGCTCCTGTTAAGGGAATATTGCTAGAACGAACATTTATATTTAATCTTCATCTGAGTATGTAATTTATCCTCTGATAGAAAATCTCAATGTAATAAGTACTTTTTTCCCTAGACATGTTGAAAAGGAATGATTCCTATAAAAATACTAGGTAGGCAAACTTTTTCAATGTTGATTAGCTAACTGAGCTTAAATTTGATGTGGAAAAGTAAATACGCAACATATAAACAGATTGCATGGAAACTTCTGAAAACAGAAGAATAACATCCAGAGATCTTACCCTACCAGCTAGTAGAAAATATTACAAAATGCTTAAATTATATTAAAATAATTTAAACTAAAGCCTGTTACTTCCAACTGAGTAGCCATCTGGCAAAAAGAAGAAAGCTACATCTTTATGCAGCATTTTGCACAATTCTTATTTTCTTGAGTACTCTTAGTGTTTAAATATAAATATATATATGCATATGTATAACTTTATACATTTTATATATTTGTATAGTTTTATTTACATATACTATTTATTGCTTAACCATTATTTTGCAGCTCTGAAATCCTAAATTAAAAATTAAACCATAAGTAATAAATTTGACATACACACAAAGAAAAAATATATGTAAATAAAACCAAAAGTACATGCTGTATTGGGGAAAAATATGGACAATGCATACAGCGAGCACTTTATCTCTTTAATATAATAAACATTCTTACCACACAGTAAGAATTACAAAAATATATTGGGAAAAATGAAATGGGCAAAATACACAAGCTTACAGATCACATATATTTCTAAAATGATTTAAGAGTCATGAAAATATCCCCAAATTACTTCTAATAAAGGAAACTTAAATTAGAAGAACAATTCTCTATACAGAAATTATTTGCCAGATTGGAAAGGCCTTACAATTTTGACATACGATGTGTGTGATGGTGTACAGAATCTGATATTGGTACATATTGTTGATGGTCAGTCAATACAGCATGCAACTCCTGATCTTGGGGTCATGAATTCAAGCTCCAGTTTGGGTGTACAGCTGACTTAATAATAATAATATGATAATAAATATATCACTAACAATTCAAATACTAAATTTAAGAAATAAAATATGAATATATTTTAAGTTTGATCCAAAGCCCATACACTTTTTATTAAAACCTACTGACTTTTTAGAAAATAGCATGGTATTTGAAAGAATAATCTTGCACTTCTCTATAATAAAGGATTATTTAAATAATTATTTCCTGGTAAATTGGACATGTCTTGTAGGAGTTAACTATAATTTATATGGATGAAATAATGGGAGACCATTCTAACTATACGCACCACTTAAATTTTAAAATTTAGAAATAAAAGACAACATAATTAGTGCATTCTAGCAAGACATTACTATCTAATCTATTAATTTTCATTAACTACTAAATTTTTCAATATAATGTTATAGTCTTACAATTTTTCTGAATCCATAATTTTCTTTAAGAACTTAGGTAATTTAATCGTGTCCATGTGTCTACCTAGTTTTTCATATTTGCTATCATTAGGACGACAACAACTTAGTAGATTTATTCATTAGGCATATATTTAGGAGAAGAAAAGAAAGAGTAACAATCTTTACTGCGTTTAGTCACTCAATACTTTTGAAAAGCTAGAAGGGACTGCTGAAACATTTTTGCTTAAAAAGGACATGTGTAAATCTTCAGTTCTTTGTAACAATCAACAAGATTTAAGAATATGCCTTCAAATTATCTTAAGTACATTGTTTTGTTATGATGTATCCCCAGGCAAATGTGCAAAGATTGATAACTGACTCTAAGACATCGTATTTTAAATCTATAATGGCCTATAAAATATTATTTTAACAAGATGACTGACTAACCTTTAAACATTTGATCTTAAGAATAATTATATTTTATTGAGTGGTTACATTCAGTTAAAAAAATCAATCATTAGGTATATTTTGAGTCAAATCTGTATCCAGATGTAACCATTATGAGTTCAAACATGTATTCACGAAAAAGTCATAAATGAAAGATTTTTCCTAGTATATCTTTATCAGGTAACATTGAAAATGTCTATGCTAGGTTTGAAGTTTGAATAATACAATACTAGAATAACAAATAAAGAGTGGTAAGAATCTAAATGTCCATAGGCATGAAAAATTTACCTGACTAATTCAATGGACATTATTAAATTGAGACAATTTATATTCAGTTTAATGAATTGTCTGATGAGGGATTAAATGAATTCTTCATATTGTGTAAATTAACATTCATAGAGCCACTCAGTATTTTCTCAGTAGTAATGTTCAATTTCAACTAAAAAGGATATTATGCTTTTTAATTTTTAGTGTACTAAGAAAAAATTCTTAAAGAAAGGTTTAAAATTAAGATATAATACATGGCTAAAATTATCACATTTGAATATATAGACCCTAATTTAATGATTTTTAATTTTTTTAATACGGTAAGAGCAACTTAACATGAGATCTACTCTCAACAAATTTTTAAGTTAAAACAGTATACAAAATGCAATGTCATTAACTATACACACTATGTTGTGCAGCAGATCGCTAGAACTACTTATCTTGCATAACTAAAACTGTATCTTTGGAACAGCAGCTTCCTGTTTCACCAACTCCCAAGTCCCTGGAAACCACTACTCTACTCTGTTTCTATGAGTTTGACTATTTTAGATACTTCCTATAAATCATTATGATCAATTAGTCTTCAACAAGGGTACTTAGAATATATAAAAAGAAAAGGATAGGCTCTTCAATGAGTATTGTTGGGAAAACAGGATATCCACATGCAAAAGAATGAAAGTGGACCCTTATTTTACACCATAAACAAAAATCAACTAAAAATGGGTTAAAGATTTAAACATAAGACTTGAAACTGTAAAACTCCTAGAAGAAAATGTAGGGAAAAACTTCATGACACTAGACTCACCATGATTTCTTGGATTGACATCAAAAGCACAAACAAGAATACCAAATTAGGCAAGTATGATTACATCTAACTAAACAACGAAGGAAATAATCAACAGAGTGAAAAGGCAACCTACAAAATGGAAGAAAATATTTCTAAAACATATATCTGATCAGGAATTACTATCTAAAACATATAAGCAACTCATAACTCAGTAGCAAAACCAAACACACACACACACACAAACAAATAACCTTATCAAAAATGGACAAAGGTCTTGGATATACATCTCTCCAAGGAAGACATGCAAATGGTCAACATATAAAGATAATACATGAAAAGAAGTTCAACATCACTAATCATCAGGGAAATGCAAATCAAAATCATAATGAAATATCACCTCATGTCTGTTAGGATAGCTATTACGAAAAAACTAATAACAGTGTTGTCAAGGATGCATAAAAATTAGAACTTTTAGTGACACCTGGGTGGCTGAGTTGGTTAAGCTTAATGATTTCAGCTCATGTCTTGATCCTTGGGGTCATGAGTTCAAACCCTGCATTGGGCTCCATGCTTGGCATGGAGTCTACCTAAAAAAAAAAAAAAAAAAAAAGATTAGAACCTTTAGACATTGTTAGTGGGAATCTAAAATTGTGCAGGTTCTATGGAAAACGGTATGGAGGTTCTCAAACATTAAAAACAGAACTATCATAGGATAAAGCAATCACATTTCTGGATGTATATCCAAAAGAAATGAAGTCAGAGATACCGGTACTCCCATGTACGTTGCATCCCATGTACGATAGCCAAGATATGGAAACGACATAAATGTCTATCAACAGATTATTGGATAAAGAAAATGTGCCATATACATTCAGTGGAATATTATTCACTGTTTCAGAAGGAAATCCTGCCATATGCAACCATGTGGATAAACCTATAGGATATTAAGCTAAGTGCAGTAAGTCATTCATAGAACCAAAATTATTTTAAATAATTACTCCTGTTGGTAGAGATAAAGATGATATTTGATGTTTAAACATAGAAAATAAGATCATTCAATGGTTTATTAACTGTTGGAAAAATATTTTGTCAGAATTATATTCACTTGTATTTATTCCCTCTCTAGAGCCCCTACATCCTACAAAGAAAGTATGTATTAGGAACACACGGGGAGAAAATATTTATAGCTAATTTCCACAAGAATATACAGTAAAAAAACTGTATTGCAAAGAATGGGAGAGAAAGAAACTAAACTCTGTTAAGAACATTTACAATCATAAAATAAACTTCCCTTTGTTTTGTTTTTATTTGTCTTCATGGCAAATCAGTAAGAATATTTTTTAAAAAGCAGGATGATAACATGGTTAAAAAGTTGTTCTGAAATTCTGAGGGTAAGACACTCACAAGAATATAGTAGGACAGCTGAACCTGTCAAATCTTTTTGTAGACATGTTTATGACACACTTCCTGGTGAATAACCTAAATGTTTTTTGCTAGGAGGATAGTCTTTATGTATAAAATGTTTTCAACAGAATGCACCTAGTTGTCTGGATTTATTTAATGTAAAAATACATGGAATCTAAGAACTTATGAGGAGAAAATCCCTGGAAAATACCGTGGAACTTGTATAAATGTCTCAGTTTAAAACGGTGATTTTCCATGATCTAAATGGCTCCTGTGTAAATAAGGTGACTACACATCTCACTTATGGGTCCTGTCTGTTAACCTATATCAGAGTAGCCTGATTGCAGAAGGACAAAATCTGTCGTGATGTGTTGAGCGTCCTGGACTTGCCTGTTTCATTTGTGACACATAATTTTTGCATCCTTAAAAATTATTAGTAAAGCTTGATACTGGTCAATATCACTGATGTATAGGAGGAGTATGATATAGATATCTCATATATTGTGTAATCTCCAAAATGCTACTGTGAGCAAGATTGTCTTTTATGACCATGAGTCATAATTGCTAACACACTGTTTAGCAAGATAGAGAACGATAAAACCCTTAGAAGGACTTTATGTCAGATGGCTGTTTAGAATGGTTAGTCTTTTACTATGAAGACATAGACACTTCCAGAAATATCATGAGGGTGGGGCTTGGGGAGGGAGGGATAAATTTAGCAATGGTATTTGGGGAAAATAGACTTAATTCAGAGAAAGTGGCTAAATGGATAGATAAGAGGTACAAAGCTGAAAGGGATATAAGTGAATATTTGTATTCCTTTACTCTTGCTAACTGGGGTAAAAAATAAAGATCAGGACCAAAGTCCATATAAAATTCAATTCTGTCAGGCTTCATCAGTGCTTATTGGATCAACCTATAAAATATTGGTTAATTGAGTAATATGCAAGTTTATAAAGATCACATTTCAGACACTAGAACTCAAAATGTACCTGTTCTGCTCCTTTGAGACTTGTAAGCAAGGGTGTGAGAAGTATGTCTATTTCAAGTTGATCTTTAACTCACCTCTGGTAAATAAAAGCTGTCACAGTAATCACTGAGTGTTGCTTTAATCACATTTAGGTTTGGGAGAGGGACAAGGCCATAGTTTCTCACAGGTTAGGTAGCTGAGACAAGAACCCCTTCCACTGACATAGATGTTGAAAATTAACATCAGTGTTTTTTCTTTGAGGTTTAATATGAAATAGTTTGGTAAAATGTTTCTTGAGGGGTACCTGGGTGACTCAGTTGGTTAAGTGTCTGCCTTTGGCTCACGTCATGAACCTGGGGTCCTGGGGTCGAGCCCCATGTCAGGCTCTCTGCTGCTTCTGCCTCTCCCTCTGCCCTTCCCCCCAGCTTGTGCTCACTTGCTCTCTTTCTCATTCTGTCTTTCTCTCACAAATAAATAAACAAAATCCTAAAAAAATGTTTCTCGAGGTTATAATGGAAAATTCAAAAAGTTTAGTTGATACACCTCAAATTTTTAATGTTCTATTTTCAGAGCTTGCTTTCTGTATTGGTGTTAATGGGGCAAATCTGACTTCCTGAGATAACCAAAAAGATATTACTACTGAACCATGCTTAATAAGACCACAGCTAAAAAACCAGGTATGCTATCTTTATATCATAGTAGAAGAAAGATAAAATTTTAATTTAACATTTTTAAAAATGCTTTTAAAATTTTTAACAATATGTGACACTAAAAAAATTTAAAAAATACTGTACTGTTTGAAAACAGATTCCAGCTGACAGTTCTTTTTGTTAAAGATATTAAGTGAAATAATGAAAGATAACCATTTGACTTGAATAATTGCAAATAATTACATGATTAAATTAGAAAGGTCTTATTACTTAAAAGTAGAATCTGGATTTCTTTCTTTCTGTCTTTCTTTCTTTCTTTCTTTCTTTCTTCTTTTTTCTTTTGAGTTTTATGTTCAGGGAAACTCTGAAAAAGAATAATGTACAATTTTCATATGATCATAATAACATCAAGCAATAAAAGCACAGGACATTTTAAATAGGATATACATTTTGTATAATTT